>NC_026001.2:1529724-1644517 GCF_000442705.2 Elaeis guineensis | reverse complement strand
GCTTCGGGGGCCATGGTTGCTTCAAAATGAAAGATCCTGCCGTTTCGTTCTTTCCAGAGGCACTAGACAGCTGAAGTAATTAAGCATTCAAATGCCGGTTGACAATTTTTAATGGGTTGAAGATGTCTCCACGAATCCCATAATCCAGAGAATGAGGTAGGAAGTGCTGGGACATTGAAATTGGTTAGGATATTCGCCCAGAATGCTTTTGAGAAGTCACATTGAAGGAAAATGTGATCCAGCATTTCCCTGTGGGCATCACAACGTGGACACCTTCCGACTATGTTGAGACCTCTCTTGATGAGGTTTTCGGCCGTCAAGATTCTGTCATGGTAGCAGAATCAGGAGAAGAGTTTGGCCTTCTCAGGGATGGAGAGTTTCCGGATGACTTTGCCTATGCGGGAGGCAACTCCTTCGTGCATGAATAAATCATAATAATGTTTGACTTTGAAAATGCCGTTTGCACTCCACTTCCAAATCCATTCATCTGGTTCGGGGGATAGAGTGAAAGTTCTGAGGAGTATGGCAATGTTCTCAAGCTCCACCTTTGCCTGAGGGCTCAGGGGGAGTCTAAAATTCATTTCATAATTTCTCTGTGATAGGAAGTCACTCACCGAGATATTTTGTTTTCTAGCAAAGTAGAAGAGGTTAGGAAAGGTGAGTTTGAGTTCCAACTCCCCTAACCAGGTGTGATGCCAGAAGACAATCTGAATACCACTCCTAACCTTTGGACGAAAACACTGTGTGAAGAGGAGACAGAGTTTCAAAAAGTTTCTCCAGACAGGGGAGCCGATCCTCAGTAGGCGCTTTGATGGCTCATGAGGAGAGCATCTTGTATGGTAGATTGTTTTGATTAGTATTCACCATTGCTTGTGTTGTTTATTGAAGTATCTCCACCACCATTTGGGAAGAAGGGCTTGGTTTAGAGTGAAGAGATCCTTGATTGCTAAACCTCCATATTTTTTGGGTCTGTATACTAGGTTCCAATTTAGTAGATGTTTGATGTTGCTTTCAGAATGTGAGCTGTCCCATATGAAGTTCAGACATAGTTGATTCATTTTTCGGATGATCGATTGGGGAAGCTTTAGCACTGACATCCAGTATACAGAAATGGATCTAAGAACAGAATTTGTCAGAGTCATTCGGCCAGCTGGAGTCAAGGTTTTCTGTTTCCATCTGCTGAGGTTTTTTGTTATTTTGTCGATGAGAAAAGACCAATCATTCTTATTCAATTTGAAATAATGGAGAGGAATGCCCAGGTATTTGACTGGTAGCTTAGCTACCTTACAGCCAAGCATTGAGGCTAGGCAACAAGTAAAATCATCTTCAATACCCAAGCCGATGAGTTGAGTTTTTTGGAAGTTGATACTCAGGCCTAATGCAAGCTCAAAGGCATACAGGATAAGCTTTAGAGGGTTAATCTCCAACTTTTCTGCTTTGCAGAAGATAAGAGTGCCGTCGGCAAACTGTAAGCATTGCGTCAAGCCTTCTAGTCCATGTGGATCGATGCCATTGATGAGGTTTTCAGAGTTTGCTAGCTTCAATATTTTTGAAAGAACATCAGTGACGACGATAAAAAGTAAGGGAGAAAGAGGATTTCCTTGTTTTAAACCCCTCTTATTAAGGATCCATTTTCCCACAGAATTATTAATAAGCAGTGCATAACTGGACGAGTGAAGCAGTCCCTTGATCCACGAAATCCATTTGTGGTCGAAGCCTCCGTGGGATAGGAGGTCACCAAGAATATCCAAATTACTACAAGAAATTTGATTTTTTGCGACGAAATTTTTTCGTCGCTAAAAATCATATTTTCATCGCTAAACATATTTGCGACGAAATATATCGTCACTAAAAATTTGTAGAGAAAGCCTCGTAGCAAAAGACCTTAGCGACAAAAATATTTTATTTCATCGTAAAAAATAGTAAACACAGACGACGAAGTTATGTGCTGTATTAGCGACGAAAATATTTTGTCGCAAGAGCTTAAATTTTCGTCGTTAAAATTGAAACAAAAAAAAATTTCGTCGCTAAATATTTTGATTAAAAAAATTTTTTTTCTTATTTTTTGCGACGAAAATGAAATTCGTCGCAAAATTTAGCGATGGATTTCGTCGCAAAATAATTTGTCGCAAAAATTTCGTCGCAATAATTGCGACGAAAAAATGTTCGTTGCTATAATTGCGACGAAAAAAAATTTTCGTCGCTATAATAGCAACGAAATAAAAATTTCATCGCTAGAAAGGCGACGAAATAAAAAAAATTTATCGTCATAATTACGACGAAATAAAAAATACGTCGTCATAATTGCGACGAAATAAAAATTTCGTCGCAAAAAGGTAAAATTTTTAGCGACGAAACTATTTTTTCGTCGCAAAAATAGCAACGAAATAATTTCGTTGCAATAATTGCGACGAAAAAAATGTTCGTTGCTATAATTGCGACGAAAAAAAAATTTCGTCGCTATAATGGCGACGAAATAATAATTTCGTCGCTAGAAGGGTGACGAAATAAAAATATTCATCGCCATAATTGCGATGAAATAAAAATTTCGTCGCAAAAAGTTGTAATTTTTAGCGACGAAACTATTTTTTCGTCGCAAAAATAGCAACGAAAAAAAAAATTTTGTCGCAATGAATAATAAAAGTTTTACTTTTTTGGGTTCACAAATTTTTTTGCGACGAAATTAATATTTCGTCGCTAAAATAAATTTTGGATAAAAAATAAAATTTTTATTTATTTTTCAAAAAAACCTGCTCAAATATAAATTATCTGATCAAACATATTTTAAATAAACAGTATGGTAACACAATAAAAATATTCTAAGTCAAAAGACCAATTTCAAGTATCAAAAAGTTTCATAACCATCTTTGTCATATACAAAAATATAAGTCCATACACCATTTTAAATTTAAAATAAGTACAAACTAAGTATGATCTGACTTGTTGGCCTCGTTCCCTTCACCAGGCATCGATCCCTGACCCGATATGTGTCGCGATGGTGGTGCAGAGGCGACATCATGTGACTGTAGAGGTGCTAACTCAGAAGCATCAATACCGAGCCGTCCCGCCACCGCAGCTACGATCCTCTCGAGCGTCTGACTACGATTCATCCAGTAACTAATCTGATCTTCCATCATGCTCATGGATGTCCTAACTGCCTCTGGCACCGATGCATCATCAGACCGGCAGGATGACGAACTGCGTGATTTTTTGGACCGCATGCTATGACCAGATCCTAGCTGCCGCCCGAGGACGGTATCCAAAATCGTATCATCTGTCAGCAAACAAACCTGCTGCGATCCAGTATCACCGTCAGATCCCACCTCCCTCGTCGCCTGCTCTCTCAATTCTAACATTTTTTCCTTCACAATAAACCAAATAAAATCATAAATTTTTTTCAAACTCTTTAAAAGTATTCAAAATGTAGAGTAATGATACTTACATGACGCTGCCTCGCCTCCTCGGTCACGAACTCGCCACTCTTGTTTTGATAGAATTTAGCATAGGCGTCGACTCCGGATAGTCCCTGTTTAAAAAAAAAAAAAATATCAAAATAATATAAATATTTAATAAAAAGTTACAAAGTATGATTGCAAATGTAGTTACGTACCATCCTCTTCATTCTCTGTGCAAAAGAGGCACTTCCTTGCGTGTGAATAAAATCGATCTTGCTCCTATTCACCTTATTCGCCTCCGATCGTCGCTACAAAATACATACAATTATAACCAATAAATGACATAACATAATTAAAAAAACTTGGAACACTAGACATACCTGAAATGCCTCACTTCCAAAATGCTCACATAACCACCGCCAATCGTCACTAGACCCAGCCCAATTTCTGTATGGCTGGGTCACAGGATCAATCCCCTTCGCCTGCAGCTCATTGTAGTATTTATGAAGCCTACATCGCCGATCTCTGTATCTATTTGCAGCCATTTTGAGAATACATGCCGTCACTTCTTCGTCAGTGCAATCCTCGAAGTCAATATTATCCTACACAGTAATCATACCAAAAAGCAAATACATGAAATTATTCATATAATAAAAAAATTATTTATATAACCAAAAATAATATGGATCATGTAATGATATGCAAGACATCCAAATTTAATTCTTACCTTGATGTGAGAGACTAGAGCATCACGGTATCGAGGAGCTACATGCTTGAAACTTTCAGCAGCCCATGGAAAATGATTCCACATATACAAACTGATCTCATTTGCGACGATACTAGCCTCTGTGCCAACCGGATGATCTCAAAATATATGTACCTTTGGTTTTTCATTGTGTGTATGCACATATTTTTCCAAAATAAGACCCCTACTAGGACCACGCACTGCACGTCGATGCTGTGTTCCTACATGTAAAAATTGGTGAAATGAACATATATCATGTATCACTAAATGCATATAACAAAAAAATATATATGGTTTATAAATTGATAGAGATGTACCTGTAAGAGGATGATGCTGCGGTACCATGGCCTCCGGCTGGGCAAGCTCTGGCTGAGCACTAGTCTGCTCTGTGGACTCGGGCAACTGAGTCTCATCTAAATCCTCTGACTCATCATGCAAAATGCTAAAGTGAGGATGTGTATCATCAAGCGGAGCCTGCTGCCTACCCCGTGAATGTCTACGTCCAGGATCAGTCATGATGCTGCAATGATTAAAATAATTTAAATCAGTAAGTAATCAAAAAAACTCAAGTATTACATGATATAACATAAAAAAAATAAATTGAATTACTTATTCATATTAATTATTGTTCTCAGATTCTGAACTCGTGTCCATATAGTCATCTTCGACGGGAGTCATAGAAGACTTCGACCCTGAAGTGCTATCATCATCGTCGTTAATGAAGTCATTATTGGATCGTGCTCGTATCCATACCCTTATCGACGATCCAACAACAGAAACATCCTCAGGTTCATAGTCGTCTCTTTGTAATTGTCCTATGTCAATCGTATCATCTAGCACTAATATGTTATCTGGTGCTTGCATTTGATATGCTTCGTTTTCAATAATTGCATAGACTTCATTCTCAAGATGTTCATCGTTCGGGCATATGAAAAGTGCAGGATCAAACAAATGCCTATGCTGAGCCCTTATTGCAACTCGCCAAGGCTCTTTCATTTTGTTATCATCAATATACCACACTAGTCTTGCTTGCTTTGCAAAAATATAAGGATCACTTTCATACCATACATGACCAGTGTGGACACTGACGAGTTGAGGATCTATAATAATTGGCCTGTGTCGTCCTAAGTCATACCATCGACACTTGAATAACACAATCCGTCGAAGACCACTATATCTCAACTCTATAACCTCATGCAGAACACCAAAAAAATCTATTATTTCACCCTTGTGCTCGCCCTCCACGCTTATTCCACAATTCTGTGTGGTTCGATCACGATCGCGATCTTCCATTAAGAATCGCACACCATTGACTATGCATGCTGAATATACTGATACATGTCTGTCAGGTTTTCGTGCAAGTGCAGCTAAGTCATTACTGATACAGTTAGGATTGTCTATACGTAGCTGAGCTATCTACAATTAAAAGAACAATAAGCAGGTTAAATTTGACAAAATAAATACTATATAAACAAACTTTTAATCATGGATGAACATGAACATAACTTACCCGTTCGTCAAACCATGATGCGAATTGATTCCTATGTCGTGCCGCTGCTAATGTAGGATTACTTCTTCTAAGCTCACTTTCGTGTTCTCTGAAGTGATACAGTAATACCATGTATATTTTAATTTAGAGTCCACGTACATTCATTGATATATCAACAAATAAAAATTAAATGTATATACTCACATCATGTAGGCTTCTACCTCCTCGCAATTGTTTAGCACATACCAATGCATGTCATCCGTTTCTTGTGGTGTCAACATTCGAAATTTTTTTTTACCATATGGTCGGGCAACATTGGAGAACACGGACAATCCATCGGTCAGAATCTCGTCAACATCAATATTCCGTTGTGGCCTTGTAAATTTGGTCTCCACTCGTCGAAAGTACATAGAGTAGAACGTCAAACATTCATTCATAACATGTGCCTCTGCTATTGAACCTTCAGGCCGTGCTTTGTTAGTGACGGCACTCTTGTATTCATGCATCTCCCTATTCAATAAATTATCAATTGATATCACATATAATAAGAATACAATAATGAATAATAAATATTACAATATCATGCAATTACCTTTCAATTGGGTACATCCATCTTGTATGTACTGGCCCACCCAATCTAGCCTCATGTGGAAGATGAACAGAAAGATGCACCATGATATCAAAGAAGGCGGGAGGGAATATCATCTCGAGCTTACAGAGAGTAATGATAATCTTCTTCTCCAATATGTCGATCTGACTTCGTCTCAATGTCTTCGCACATAAGTCTCGAAAATAAGTTCCCAGATCAAGTAATGCATCACACACATTATCCGGCAACAATCCGCGCAAACCAACTGGGAGCACATGCTGTAGAAGTACATGACAATCATGACTTTTCATCCCGACGATCTTCCCATCTTTCGACTTGATGCACCGTTTCAAGTTAGAGGCGTATCCATCAGGAAACCTCACTGATCTCAAATATGAAAGAAATTGATTTCTCTCTCTTCGATTCAGTGTATAACATGTCAATGGCTTCACCAGCCTATCCCCTCGTCGAATCAAATGTAATTCCTTTCTAATCCGCATATCCTCTAAGTCAAGACGAGCCTTCACGGTATCCTTCGTTCTTCCTTCGATATTGAGAATGGTATAAAATACATTATCAAATATATTCTTTTCAATATGCATGATGTCAAGATTATGTCGAAGAAGAAGCATTTTTCAATATGGAAGATCAAACAACTTGCTCTTTTTTCTCCAATTTTCGATACTTGTTCGCACCCCTACTTGGCTGGCCAGACCCTTACCAAATATGACATCCTGTGGGTTTGGTAACTGATTTAAAATATTATTCGTAGACCAGAATCTTGGCTGCGCACGTCGTTCATGCTTGCCATTGAACTTAAGACTTCTCCTCCATCTATGATCATCTGGCAAGAAACGTCGATGGCTGGTAAAACAAATCTTTCCACGAATACGGTCCGATGTAATATCATCGTTACAAGTTGGGCATGCTTTATACCCTTTTGTACACCATCCAGAAATATCGCCATATGCAAAAAAATCATTAACTGTCCAAAGCAATGCTGCATGCATACGAAAGATGCCTCCTACAACATGATCATATGTTTCGCATCCTTCTTCCCACAAATATTGTAACTCTTCGATCAATGGCTCTAAAAATATGTCTATGTCTCTTCCAGGGGCACGGAGACCCGGGATCAACAAGGCCAATAGATTAAAAGGTGATTTCATGCACTTTTATGGTGGTAAATTATAAGGAAATACCATAACAGGCCACATACTATAAGCAGTACTAAAATTACCATATGGATTAAATCCGTCTGTTGCCAACCCTAGCCTGACATTTCGTGAATCAGCTGTAAACCATAGATGTTTATGATCAAAATGTTTCCATGCATCTCCATCTGATGGATGTCTCATGACATCATCGTCCATATTATTTATCTCCTTATGCCACCGCATGTCACAAGCAGTATGCCTCGATATGAACAATCGACGCAATCGTGGTGTAATCGAAAAGTACCACAGAATCTTGCATGGTATTTTCTTTTTCTTCTTATCCTTACCACGACTTTCTTTCCATCTGCTTGAATGACAAATTGGACATGCTTGTAGATCTTGTTTATCCTTCCGAAATAGAACACAATCATTCGGACATGCATGTATCTTTTCATAGCGTAGGCCCAAGTCATCGACTCCCAAACCGAGTCCTTTCAATAATTTTTTGGCTTCATAATGACTTGACGGAAGTAACTCTCCCTCTGACAGTAAGTCCTTCAAAAATTTGAGCAACCAATTAAACGAGTTGTTTGACCACTTACCAAGTGTCTTCATGTGTAATAACTTTATTACGGCGGACAACAGAGAGTACTTCTTACAACCAGGATAAACATCACTTTGTGCATCTCTTAATAGACGCTCGAATCTATCATTTATAGATATATTACTGTCCTCTTTAGCTTCTTGTCTCGGAATGGAATGCTGATGTTCTGCTCTCGCTTCTACATTTACTTCAAATAATTCCGGATGAAGATCCTCTAAAATTTCTCTATCTTCTTCACCAAGTGTTTGTCTTTCACGACTGCATGATCCACCGACTGACGACGGATTTATGGGACTCCTGGACAACATATTCGAGCTAGTCGGCAAATCTTCACCATGACAAGTCTATCTCTTGTAAGTCACATCTATACCGTGTTCGTATAAATGATTCTGAATGTCCGATAAGGTACACCAAAATAAATTCCTACATCGACGATATGGACAACGAGCTTTCCCATCTTCTCTAGTATGATTGGATGCCACATTCATAAAAGTCGTCACACCCGTAATATACTCGGGACAGAACTTATCACGCAAAGACATCCAACCACGATCCATACCTACATATTTATGATGCAAACTATACAATCAATTTTATGTAATAATAGTTGACTAACGCCTTATATCTCCTACCTATAGGGTGATGGTCCTATTCCATTCAGGAACGTAAGAATTTAATATTGCAATACATGTCTTGTATACCAAAAAAATTTCGACAGTATTTCGACGCGGTTCTCCAGATACACAAGCATTAAAATTGTGCTATGTATCCAGAGAACATGATCGAAAATACCGACAAAACTCTGCGATATAGAAGCACATGTGTTGCAATATTAAATTCATTCACGTACCCAAAGTGTCCACGAGGACAATTCGAGAATAGTGTGTAAAGCACCAATATTTTTTTCATAAAAAAAAATATTGGTTTATGCACGCTATCCTCGAACGAAAATTCTAAGGCTTATAAATTTGTTATGCTACAATTAATATATTATTATTAAAAAAAAATTATTTTTAAAATATTTTTAAATCATAATTAAAATTAATTATATCAAACAAATAATTATATCTAACATTATATCTAATTACTAAAATAATAAATAATTATTTTTAATGACTAAAATTTATTTAAAAAAATTAAAAAAATATATAAATTAAAAAAAATGGTTTCACCTTCAACTCTTCCGTGAGCAGTGATGGTGACAGTGACGGCAACCGACGGCGGCGCGGCGGTGGCGGCACGGCGGTGGCGGCCCGGCGACGACGCGGCGGCGGCGGCGGCCCTACGAAAACAAACAAACCAGACTAAGAAAGAAAATGAGGGAGAGAGACAGGGGATGGATGGGTCGACCAGCGGCGACTGCCTTGCAGACGCTGCGGCGGCGGGGGACGGGAGGCCGAAGCGGCAGGCGGCGGCGGGGGACGGAAGAGGGTAGGAGGTGCTCGAGGACCTTGAGCTTGGGGAGGAGATTGGAGGGGACGTTGGTGGCGAGGACAGTAGGGCGGCGGCGGACGAAGGCGTGGAGCTGGCGGGGGGAGAGGCCGGCGTGGCGGCGGAGGAAGGCGAGGACGGCGTCAGGCTTGTCGGGGGTGGTGATGTGGAGGAGGGATTTGGAGGCGACGAGGGCCTTATCCTTGGAGTAGCCCAGACGAGGAGGAGGTAGTCATTTCGGCGGCGGTCGGCGAGGAAGAATAAGAGGAAAGTATGGAAGGAGGAGGAAAGGGAGGGAGGAGAGGTGGCCGCCACCTTCATTTTATGGATTGGAGGGTTAGGGTTTCGAGGGATTGGAGGGAACCGGAGGGAAGGAGGCAGAGAAGAGGGAGGATTCGGTGCACGGAGGAGAGGGTGGCGAGGCGGGAGGGAGATGGCCGGCGCGCTGGGAGGTGGGCTCGATCAGCGACGGGGGGCGGGTTCGAGCGGCGACGGTGGCGGGGAGGGAGGGCTCGACGGCGGTGGGGAGGGAGAGAGAGAGAGGATGGTCGCGGGGAGGGAGAGGACTTACCGGGAAGGACGACCGGCGACCGGGGAACGAGGACTGTCGCCGGAGATCGGGGAGGGAGAAATCAACGGGATTTTTTTCAATTAGGGCAGAATATCAAAGGTTTTATTTTTAATTAAAAAATATTTAGTGACGAAATAAATTCGTTGCTAAAAATAAATATTCTGTCGTAAAAAAATATATTTTTTGCAACAAAAATATTTTCGTCGCAAATGATTAATTTTTGGCAACGAAAAATTAATTTCGTCGCAATGATCGGGAAATCAAGTTTCTCGCAATGAAACAAATATTTCATCGCATAAAATCCAATTTTTGGTGACGTAATTATTTTCGTCGCAAAAAAAAAATTTAGCAACGAAAAATTTTTCCGTCGCCAAAAAAAATAATTTTTTGCGATGAAAAAACTTTCGTCGCTAAAAATCAATTCTAGCAACGAAATTTAAATTTTCATCGCAAAATATTCAAAATTTTTTTAATAAAATAAAATTTAGCGATGCAATAGTTTCGTCGCTAAATATAAATAAATTTGATCGCAAAAGTCTTTCTTTTTAGCAACGAAATATCAATTTCATCGTAAAAAATATAATTTTTTGGCGACAAAATTTTTTTTTATCGCAAAAAATAAATTTTTAACTACGAAAAAAAAATATTTCATCGTCAAAAAAATTATTTTTTGCAACGAAAAAAAATTTCGTCGCTAAAAATGAACTTCTAGCAACAAAAATAAAAATTTCGTTGCAAAAGATATAACTTTTTGCAATGCAATTTTTTTCGTCGTAAATACCTAATTTTTGGGGACGAAATTTAAATTTCGTTGCAAAAGCTTACTTGCGACGAAAAATATTTGGTCGCTAAAATTTCGTCACAAAAAATCAAATTTTTTATAGTGAAAGAAATATTATCAAAAGCTTTTTCAAAATCAATATTGCAAAGGATTCTTGGGATTTTTGCTTGTTTGCAATAAGAGATTAACTCAGTTGCAGAGATAAAACTTTCGAAGATTACTCAACCTTTGACGAATTAATGCTGTCTGACAATCTAAGATCAATTCTTCCAGCTTGTTTTGAAGTCTGGTTGACAGCACCTTTGAGGTGATCTTTATCATAGCGTTCTCAATGCTGATAGGCCGAAAGTCTTTAACCATTGTGTGATCACTTTTTTTTGGGATCAGAATAATGTAAGTATAGTTAAGTCTAGAGATATCGCACATACCTTCATAAAAGTCAGAGAAAAGCTTGAGCAAATCACGTTTTATAACCTTCCAATATCTTTGATAGAAGAAAATCTGAAAGCCATCAGGTCCGGAGATTTGTTTTTTGCCAGACTAAAGATGGCCAGTTTGATTTCTTCTGCAGAAAACGGCACAGTTAATTCACTAAGATCCGGAGGATGATCCAGGAATAACTTGTTCCAGTCTAAGGCAGCGTGCTTGACGATAGGAGAACCAATTAGGATTTATAATATGAAAGAAAAGCCTGTTCAATGTCCTCCTGGGTCTTGATTATCATATTATCCTGATGAATTTCTAAGATCTGATTTTTTTTCTCATTCTGTTTGAAGCAGTTATATGAAAGAACTTTGTATTTCGGTCACCATCACGAAGCCAAGTGTTGCGTGATCTTTGTTTTCAAAGAGTCTCTTCTTGCTGCAGTAGGGATTCCAATTGAAGTTTGAGATCAGCTTGCACCTTGCGTTCTTCTGAAGTTAAGGGCCGTTGCACTTCAATCTCGTCAATATCATTTATTTGATGGGATCAGCTATGTTTTCTAAGGATGATGTTGGCCACAGTTACTTTGCTCCATTTTTTAAGATTGGCTCTTAGGTACCGAAGCTTGGAGACTATATTCTTCGAGCCCTCATGATAGGAAGGCGATTTAGACCACCATTTTTTAATCATCTCATCAAAGCCATCGTGGGAGTACCAGATATTCTCAAAACGGAATGGTTTTTTAATGGATTTCTTTGAGTGCCTCAAATCTACGATGGAAAGAAGGAGGGGAGTATGGCCCGACGTTACTTGAGGGACCGGTGCGAGCTTGGAGGACGGGAAAGCCTCATGCCATTCCATTGTGACAAAGCAAAGATCCAGTTTAGCCAAACTGATCAGCTGCCTAAAGTTGGATCAGGTGAATCTCCTGGTAGCTGGGTTAATCTCGATTAAGGCAAGAGAGTCAATAAAGTAGTTGAATTCATGAGAGGTTCGAGAGCACCCTTGAACCCCTGATCTGTCTTCTCTATATCTAGTTGCGTTGAAGTCGCCGACTATTGTCCAGGGTAGATTAAAAGTAGAGCTAAGAGAATCCAGCTCCGCCAGGAATGCTAAGCACTCATGATGCTCGATAGGTCCATATACATTGGTAACTACAAATCTGAAGTTTCTTTGTATTAAGTAAAATTCTGTGCTGATGGAAAACTTTCCATGGTGAAACGGCTTTCCATCGACCTCCCAAGCTGTTAGCAGACCTCCTGCGGATCCTAAGGCATCCAAAGTCTGATAACCCTCAAAAAAAAAAAAAGGACCCACTAATTATTCTCAAAGTTTGCGATGAAAAATGACTTAGCTTAGTTTATTGGAGGCAGATAATGGAGCATTTGGCCTCTTTGATTGTCTCCTTGATAAGACGTCTTTTGGAGGAAAGGCCTAAACCTCTTACATCCCAGAATAGAAGTTGGATATATGGTGCAATGGGGGGGGGCACCAGAAGAGGGAATGAGACTCTAATTGCGTATATACTGGGCAAACAGTTTTGTATTCCAGTAACCAACGGAAGAGAAGCTTGATAGAAGAGATAAGATTTAGCAGAAAAGAAACTTTCAAAAGACTACTTGCAAAACACCTCTATTGAGGAGTGAATATTTGACTTCAAGAAGTAATAGAGGCCTGCAGTCATCTTGGCAAAGCCAGAGGGAAACACAGCAAGCATCACTAGCATAGAGGAGAGAAAACAAAACACTGCACACATTGAGGATGTAATCTGAAGCATCGCGACTATGCTTTTGAACATCCTGCCGCACGTGTGGGGGAGCAACGGCGGGCTTCCATATTTTTCATTAATCGGATTGGAGATGCCGCTTCATCTTCAGGTAGAATCAGGTCGTATTTTTTGGACTTGACTTGTAATTGATTGACCCAAATTTAAGCTTAGTTTGATCTTTGTTGAGATAAACCCAATCTGGAAGTTCCTTCCGTGCACATGTTTCACTGCACCTTGATGCATGTGAAGCTCTTGTTTCTTCAATATCTGTATCTTTTCCCTGGCATTCTGATCAAACAAAGCACCAGAACTTAATGTCTCCTTCGATGATGCGAAGGGCATTAATTTCCTGGTAGCCATTCTAACGCACTTGCTTCCCCTCCCTCTTCCCCCGGGAAGTAAACTCTTGTAGATTATGAACGGCGGTGAGAGTGACAGGGAGAAGGGGAGAGCGCTTCGAGCTTGGACCTCGAGATGGGAGTGAGACCTGGACATTCTTCGGCCGACGGTTCTCGGTGAAGCACAAGTCTTTGGCAAAGCTCAGGTCGAGGAGGAGAGAGATCAAGAACGCCATGGAAACCGTAGATCGGCAACGGAGCTCCATGGCCGGATGAATCTTGGAAAGAAAAGCTTCGACTCTTGCATGGAGAAATCCGATCCTAACTTCGATTTAAGATAGATCTCATCGAGGTTTCTTCGCAAGAAAACAATTGAAACCTAGGGTTAGAGATTTTATATCCTTTCGTCTCCTTCAAGGTGGGGGAGAGAGCATCCAACGCTCTGGCCCGGCTCCTTCACCATCCTCAGGTACTCTCCTTCCCCATGAAAATCTAATGATCCGGTTCCTCGAGGCGGAGGTCACCGGAGACGATGAAGACGGCGTGGGTTTGAGCCTAGGAGAGAGAGAGGCAAGGGGTGAAGGAGACGAGAGCGTGATCTGCGAAGGTGAACGGCGTCGGAGGAGCAGCCGCGGTGGGGGAGAGGTGAGTGGCCCTTTCTCTCTCCATAGCTCGGGGAGAAGCGCGGACAAAAGACCGGACTTTTTTTTTTTTTAATTTAAATTTCTCCACGTGGCTTTCACTTTTTTTTTTTTTTAACTCAACGTATCACACGGAAACTCCTCTATTGACAGACCATCGTTTTAATATACCCTGCGATACCCGGAATTTCAAAATCAACTTCTTTCCATCGTTCAAAATTGGCGCTTCATCAATTGAGTCAACCACATATATTATCAAACATTACAACAATATAATTTTTTTTAATAAATAATATTTATATTATAATAATATAAATCTCAACTGAACTAACAAATATAATCAGTGGGTTAAATATTTAATCTTTTAAATTTTTATATATAAATACCCAACACAAAATCCAAACCACCGTCAAAGCTTTCTAATTCGAGCACTCCAAACCTCTCATGATTAATTAATAATATATTTATCCTTTTAGACCCTTCTATATAAATATCCAACCTAAAACCCAAGCCACCGTCTAAATTTTTCGATTTGGGCACTCCAAGTCTCCCACCCGATTGGAGCTCTTCAGGATCGAAAAAAACAGAGGGAAAACTGGGTAAGCATATGAAAGATCAACGGAAGGAAAGATCGAAAAATTAAAAGGTAAGACGTTTTGATATTTTTTTGCTTTTCATTTCATTTTCTTCTCGTTCCATTCTTCTTTTCTGAGATCTGTGGAGAAAGAGGATATCTGAGGAGAGGGTTTCTTAGTTTCAGCAGGGATGGTATATTTTTATACGAGTTGTGGCGGTGTGAGTTTCAACAGCCTCACCACTGACATCTTCGGCCTCACCAGCATCACCGTCGGAGACATCCTCATTGTGGGGGCCAACATTCTCGTCGACGACGGATAGAAGTCCCAATCGGGTGGGAGGCTTGATGCGAACGAAGGGATGTGAGGGCCAACATCCTCGTCGACGACAGAGAGGCATCCTCAGGAGTCTCAATCGGGTAGGAGGGCTTGACGCGAACGAAGGGACGAACGGAGAAGCTTATCGTGGCGGAGAAGGTCTACTTGTTGGGAATAACGGGACAGGAGCCGCTTTTCGCACTTCCATGAAAGGCGGCAGTGGCCGCCGCTCGGAACTCCAATCTTGCCATTGACATCACCATCGCGGATCACTCCTTCTCGATCTCCTCTTTCTCTTTGAACCTCTCCGAACAGAGGGGTGATTTTTTTTTTTTTTTGCCGAGTGGCTTCTTCTCCTTTGCCTTAAAAATTCACATGTTAAAACGATGGCTCCATCTTTATCCACATATCAAATGGAGAAACGCCAACATGATTACTCCAGTTTATATTATATATACTAGTTTAGAACTCATGCGATGCATGGGATTTTAAAGTCAACTTTTTTTTGTTAACCGAAGTTAGCACTTCATCAATTGAATCAATAACATATATTATCAAACATTACAACAATATAAATATTTTTTGATAAATAACATTTACACTATAATAATATAAACTTTAACTGGATCAACAAATATAATCAGTGGGCTAAATATTTAATCTTTTAGACTTTTATATATAAATACCCAACTCAAAACCCAAACCACCGTCGAAGCTTTCTAGTTCGGACACTCCCAGCCTCCCCCGATTAATTAATAATATATTTATCCTTTTAGACCCTTATATATAAATACACAACCCAAGATCCAAGCCACCGCCTAAACTTTTCGGTTTGGGCACTCCAAGCCTCCCACCCGATTGGAGCTCTTCAAGATCGGAAAAAACAGAGGGAAAACCGGATAAGCATACGAAAGATCAATGGAAGGAAAGACCGAAAAATCGAAAGGTAAATCGTTTTGATATTTTTTTTGCTTTTTGCTTCATTTTCTTCTCATTTTATTTTTCTTTTCTAAGATCTGTGGGGAAGGAGGACATCTGAGGAGGGGTTGTCTTAGTTTCAACCGGGGTGGTGTATTTTTGTAACAGCCCAGCCCACAGGGCTCTTGGGCCTTGCAAAATCTGAAGAGCCCAAAACAGGGCCCGACGGGAGGAGGAGGAAGACTCCTAACCAGAGTCTTCTTCCTCTCCGACTCCGGCAAAATCGGATCGATAGAGTCCGATTAGGGGTAGAAAATCACCTCTATAAAATCCTCTTTCTCTCTTCTAAAGCTAGCCATGACGAGCACCAGATTTCTTCTTTTATTTTTCTCGAATTTTTTCGTTGAAGCCACGGATGTCCTCATCGTGTTCATCTCAAATACTCGCCGGAGACCTCACCGGAGTCGGAGGTAAACTCGTCTTCTCCTTTCTCTCTTCCTTCCTCTCTTTTCCACGGCTTCGTGCACCCTCTCCGGCCTTCGGGATCGCCAGAAAATCCATGAACAAGATGACCCCTATTTTGCTCTGTTCGACCGGACCATATTCCTCTCTTTTTCGGCCACCGGCACTGCCGGTTGCGGCGTCCCATCCTGGAGACCGGACCCTCATCTCTCTCTCTTCCTTCCCTGAAAGTTTTGGCCGTCGGTGACCGGCCAATGATCAGAAAAAATAAAAAGAATAGGGACGGTCTCCTGTTTTTGAAAACTCTTCAGCTCGCTGGCCGAACCTCGCCGCCGGCCGGCCTTGCTCTGTCGCCGTCGTGTGATGCCGTCCATCTCGTCGGAGCCGTGCCACCGAGGGGAACCTCACGGTCTTTCCATGTTTCGGCCCAGGGGAGGCCGCGGGAAGAAAAGAAGAAGGAAGAAGAAGAAAAGAAGAAGAAGAAAGGAAAAGAAAAAGAAAAAGAAAAGGAAAAAGAGGAAAAAAAAAGAAAACAAAAATAAAAAATAAAATAAGAAGAAGAAGAAGAGAGAGAATTTTCTTCTCCCTCCTTTCTCTCTCTTTCCTCTCTCCTCTCTCTACCTTCTCTCTCCAGTTTCTCTTTCTAGATTTTTTTTCTCTCTCTTTATGAATTTTATCTCTCTAGTATCTTTTTCTCTTTGATTTCATCACGGATCTTAGGATAAACTTAAGATGAAAATAAGATGATCTGAGATTGCTCCGAAATTCGTGCAGTAGATCTGATCCCAGTCCGATCCTATTCGAAATTTGTAACACTTGATTCATATTGAGTCATCCTGATAGGACCTTTGATGATCTCAATCATGATTGCCTCATCTGAAGGATACGAAGATTTTTCTCTCCACTTTCTCTCTCTACTTTCTTTCTCTAGAATTTTCTCTCTCTTCATGGATTTTTTCTCTCTAAAAGTCTTATGGATCAGTGGAGGATCCTGATACTTAGATAAGTCCTAATTTTGGTTAATCCTGAGAGAGATCCTCGATTTGTGTTATTAAGATCGATTATCGGTAATTTCTCTATAGGTGATTTTTATATTGATCAGGATCATGAAGAGATGATTGTCTGCATATGATATCGAGTGGAATATTTTGTTAAAGAAATTCATAAGTCAAAGAAGAACATTGATTTCTGTACTCGTATCAGTCACTGATAAAGGTAAGAATCCCTGTACATGATCATCATTATATATGTTATTTTACCGTTGATTTTATCTCATTGATTTTGCATCGTTGGATTTGAGATTGATGAATTTGTTATATCTGAGACACTGTTATTTATTTATGTGATTTTGAGCATGAGTATGCTATATCAATACATATGTATCAGCGATTGATGGCATGATTATGTGTATGACATATTTATTACACTGCAAAAGATGAATTGATTAATGAAGTTAAATATCATAATTTCATGAAAATGAAAAGAAAGAGAAATATGGTTTGGACTGATCTTGTCATGTGGAATAGCCTGCCAGGAGCTTATGCCTGGGATAGCCCCCACAGGCTTATATGTGGAAGAATATGATCCGAGAAAGATCATGAAGAATCTGATCCGAGAAAGATCATGAATGATTTGATCCGAGAAAGATCATGGCCACTTTGATCCGAGAAAGATCATGAATATTTCGATCCGAGGAAGATCACAAAAATCGATCCGAATAAAAGATCATCGCATGATCCTAGTAATCCAAAGCCAAAGCCAAAACCAAAAAGAAAAGGATTAAAGATGATGTGATAATAGAAGAAAGTAGAAAGATAAGACATGAAACAATCGTTGAATAAAATTGTTTCACTTATTTAACATATGATGATGCATCTCTTTTGATAAAACAGATAATCTATAAATGTTTGCAGTTTTCTGGACAGTGAACATCGACTTTTATGTATTATTGCTTATCTTTATTTTTAGATTATATTATTATATTGGTGTGATATGGAAATTTTTACTGGGCTGTAAAGCTCACACTCCTTCATCTTTCTTTTCTTCTCAGAGTTACAGGATGCTTATGATTGGCTATGGCCTGGATTTACGGGTGAGCAGAAGGATAGATAAAGTGTCATAGTATCTGATCAGAGAATTGAAGAAATTTAAATTATAATTATGCAAGGTTTTATGAATTATTGTTGAAATAAATTATTATGATTGATAAGGTTGTAATGATTTAATTTGGCCTTGCATATTCTTTAGGGCTTGCTCTAAGGAGTGTGCGGCCATCACGTATCCGATCCGGATGTTGGATTCGGAGCATGACAGAATGGTATCAGAGCTTAGGATATGATCATGAGGGATTATGATATACGTGATAGGATATGATGGAATAATATCAGAGCTTAGGTTTAAGATCACTAAAATTATGAAGTGATATCAAAATTTTATGTAAGATCAGTAGGATGTGACAGAGTGGCATCTGAGCCTAGAACTTAAGTTACGTTCATTTGGAGACAATGATACAAGTGATTAGGATATGACAGAACAGTACTAGAGTCCAAGTTTAAGGTCACTAGGGATTGTCATATAAATGATATCAAAACTTGAGATTATAATTGATAGAGTATGATAGATAATATTAGAGTTTAAGGTTATAATCATTAAGGATGTAATAGAATGATATTATAGTTCAGGTTATGATCATTAGAAAATATAATTTAAGTGATATTTAAGCTTAAGATTATAATTATTTGAAATTATGACTTTAGTGATATTTAAACCTACGTTATGATTATAAGGAACATGATTGACATAAAAGAAAGGAATCAATATTTGAAATTTGAATCAATAAATACTATGATGAAACTTTATGTATAAGCGGTATATGATGTCTATAATAAAATTGACGAGTTATATCTTAGATTTCAATTAGTAAGGTTGACCTAAGTATGAAAGAGTTGATCTTGAAATGAAGTGGGAGGTATTGATAAGTTATGTTGAGTATACTAGATGATTTTGGAATATAAAACTTATATGATTGAAGATCATGATACTTTTTCTAATTTTGATGATAATTGACTGAGCATTATGAATTTTGGACTTATCAAAAGAAAGTTAATTAGGGTATGGTCTAAGAAGAAATTACATCATATGAGAGAGAAATATTTTTGAACACTGAACCTATAAAAGGTCATATATGAAACTCAATCTTAGATGAAAAAATATACTTAAATTTTATTATGAGAATATGAGATACACATCTTGGTGAAATCTTTGGTTACTCAAAATATCATATTCTGAATAGGATTCCTTGATCCTTCAAGTTACATTGAATTTCAAGTCAAAAACTTACTTTTCTAAGTGGATCAAAAGTATTTTGATATTGTTGTTAAATTAAAGAAGAAAATTTATTTTGTCAGAGTATGATATACAGGTTATAATGAAATCTTTAATAATTCATATTATTATCTTTGGATTAGATTTTTTTTTATTTTTCTTGTGATTGTTGAAGATGGTGAAGTGTATTAATTATTCAAGTCAAAGTTTGGATTTTTAAATTAAATTAAGACATCTTGCTAATGTTAAATTTTGAATGACTTATACAAGAGACAAGATTTTATATGGATTTATTGATTAATATTAAGGGTTGTGATGAAGGGAGCTCTATAAGAAATAATCAAGTTGATTCTACTCATAAGGATGTTGGCTTGAGTTCTTTTAGTTCATCAAGTTAGAATTAATTCTTTTAAAAAGAAAGATTGATTTAAAAATTATCTGAATGATGGTAAGATAAATCTAAGGTTAACTCCAATTGATTCTAGACATGTTGGATTCTTGAAGAGTGATGAAACTTATGCAATGATTTCAAATATAGGAAGTGGATCAAGATTTAATTTTTATATGCTATACCCAAAGGTAGTAAAGATAAAGAAACTTAAATTTTGCCTAAGTCTTATATGAAATTTGAAGGTTGGATCTATCCTGGATTGATCTAACATATAAGGATATTTTTATCTTTAATAGACTTATATAATTTGATGAATTAAAATCAGAGTACGCAGCAAAAGCATGGTGGTTTAAATTGATTAAAAATATTAATTCTTTGATTCCAAAGATATTATAGAATACATTAGTTGTAAATAAAGAATGATTTTAATCTGATCATAGTCGGATAATTTTTGTTAGTAGGTTGTTTCATTGTAGATAATGTCAAGAAATTTTAGACATCTCAAGTTACAGCTTGATAGTTCTGGTATTAGTTCAAACTTAGAAAGTCCTAACATAGATCTCATATTTTTAAAATTTAATATTGTTACTCGAACTGATATAGAAGATGGAGGTTTTCTTAAGATGAGAGTCTACATATAAAAATTGTTGGAAGGTCAAGAGAAGAAAGAAACCGATGATTGTGAAGAGTGCACGATGTTTGACCTTTATTTATTTTTTTATCAAGGGTAGTCTGAGATAATTATGAATTTTGAGTGGAATGTATTAGACAAATAATGGTGGTATATTAATACAAGTCCAAAATATTACAGTTCTTCAAAAAATTGAGAAATTAATAAGAAGGGATGAATTTGAAATTTCAAATAATTTTGTTATAACAAGATCATGAGAAATAAATAATATATATATGACATTATCGTAAGTTTGTGAATGACATGAAGAATGTATACTTTGAAATAGGTATCTCGAACAACATAACTTAATTTCGAAGATGAAATTATTTTAACGGGGGGAAAATGTAACAGCCCAGCCCACAGGGCTCTTGGGCCTTGCAAAACCTGAAGAGCCCAAAACAGGGCCCGACGGGAGGAGGAGGAAGACTCCTAACCAAAGTCTTCTTCCTCTCCGACTCCGACAAAATCGGATCGATAGAGTCCGATTAGGGGTAGAAAATCACCTCTATAAAATTTTCTTTCTCTCTTCTAAAGCTAGCCATGATGAGCACCAGATTTCTTCTTTTATTTTTCTCGAATTTTTTCGTTGAAGCCGCGGATGTCCTCATCGTGTTCATCTCAAATACTCGTCGGAGACCTTACCGGAGTCGGAGGTAAACCTGTCTTCTCCTTCCTCTCTTCTTTCCTCTCTTTTCCATGGCTTCGTGCACCCTCTCCGGCCTTCGGGATCGCCAGAAAATCCATGAACAAGATGACCCATGTTTTGCTCTGTTCGGCCGGGCCATATTCCTCTCTTTTTCGGCCACCGGCACCGCCGGTTGCGGCGTCCCATCCCCGAGACCGGACCCTCATCTCTCTCTCTTCCTTCTCTGAAAGTCTTGGCTGCCGGTGACCGACCAATGACCGAAAAAAATAAAAAGAATAGGGACGGTCCCCTGTTTTTCGAAAACTCTTCAGCTCACTGGCCGAACCTCGCCGCCGGCCGGCCTTGCTCTGTCGCCATCGTGTGATGCCGTCCATCTCGTCAGAGCCGTGCCACCGAGGGGGACCTCATAGTCTTTCCATGTTTCAGCCCAGGGGAGGCCGCGAGAAGAAAAGAAGAAGGAAGAAGAAGAAAAGAAGAAGAAGAAGAAAGGAAAAGAAAAAGAAAAAGAAAAAGAAAAGGAAAAAGAGAAAAAAAAGAAAATAAAAATAAAAAATAAAATAAAAAGAAGAAGAAGAGAGAGAATTTTCCTCTCCCTCCTTTCTCTCTCTTTCCTCTCTCCTCTCTCTACCTTCTCTCTCCAGTTTCTCTCTCTAGATTCTCTCTCTAGATTTTTTTTCTCTCTCTTTATGAATTTTATCTCTCTAGTGTCTTTCTTTCTTTGATTTCATCACGGATCTTAGGATAAACTTAAGATGAAAATAAGATGATCTGAGATTGCTCCGAAATTCGTGCAGTAGATCTGATCCCAGTCCGATCCTATTCGAAATTTGTAACACTTGATTCATATTGAGTCATCCTGATAGGACCTTTGATGATCTCGATCATGATTGCCTCATCTGAAGGATACGAAGATTTCTCTCTCCACTTTCTCTCTCTACTTTCTTTCTCTAGAATTTTCTCTCTCTTCATGGATTTTCTCTCTCTAGAAGTCTTATGGATCAGTGGAGGATCCTGATACTTATATAAGTCCTAATTTTGGTTAATCTTGAGAGAGATCCTCGATTTGTGTTATTAGGATCGATTATCGGTAATTTATCTATAGGTGATTTTTATATTGATCAGGGTCATGAAGAGATGATTGTCTGCATATGATATCGAGTGGAATATTTTGTTAAAGAAATTCGTAAGTCAAAGAAGAACATTGATTTCTGTGCTCGGATCAGTCACTAGTAAAGGTAAGAATCTCTGTACATGATCATCATTATATATGTTATTTTACCGTTGATTTTATCTTATTGATTTTGCATCGTTGGATTTGAGATTGATGAATTTGTTATATCTGAGACACTGTTATTTATTTATATGATTTTGAGCATGAGTATGCTATATCAATACATATGTATCAGCGATTGATGGTATGATTATGTGTATGATATATTTATTACACTGCAAAAGATAAATTGATTAATGAAGTTAAATATCATAATTTCATGAAAATGAAAAGAAAGAGAAATATGGTTTGGACTGACCTTGTCATGTGGAATAGCCTGCCAGGAGCTTATACCTGAGACAGCCCCCACAGGCTTATATGTGGAAGAATATGATCCGAGAAAGATCATGAAGAATCTGATCCGAGAAAGATCATGAATGATTTGATCTGAGAAAGATCATGGCCACTTTGATCCGAGAAAGATCATGAATATTTCGATCCGAGGAAGATCACAGAAATCGATCCGAATAAAAGATCGTCGCATAATCCTGGTAGTCCAAAGCCAAAGCCAAAGCCAAAATCAAAGCCAAAACAAAAAAGAAAAGGATTAAAGATAATGTGATAATAGAAGAAAGTAGAAAGATAAGACATGAAACAATCGTTGAATAAAATTATTTCACTTATTTAACATATGATGATGCATCTTTTTTGATAAAACAGATAATCTATAAATATTTGCAGTTTTCTAAACAGTGAATATCGACTTTTATGTGTTATTGCTTATCTTTATTTTCAGATTATATTATTATATTGGTGTGATATGGGAATTCTTACTAGGCTGTAAAGCTCATACTCCTTCATCTTTCTTTTTCTTCTCAGAGTTACAGGATGCTTATGATTGGTTATGGCCTGGATTTACGGGTGAGCAGAAGGATAATAGATAAAAGTGTCATAGTATCTGATCAGAGAATTGAAGAAATTTAAATTATAATTATGCAAGGTTTTATGAATTATTGTTGAAATAAATTATTATGGTTGATAAGGTTGTAATGATTTAATTTGGCCTTGCATATTCTTTAGGGCTTGCTTTAAGGAGTGTGCGGCCATGACGTATCCGATCCGGATGTTAGGTTCGGGGCGTGATAATTTTTATGCGAGTTATGGTGGTGGTGTAGGTTTCAGCAGCCTCACCACCGGCACCTTTAGCCTCACCAACATCACCGTTTGAGAGACATCCTCGTTGTGGGGGCCAACATCCTCGTCGACGACAGAGAGGAGTCTCAATCGGGTGGGAGGCTTGATGCAAATGAAAGGATACGGGGGCCAACATCCTCGTCGACGATAGAGAGGCATCCTCAAGAGTCTCAATCAGGTGGGAGGGCTTGACGCGAATGAAGAGACGAATGGAGAAGCTTATCGTGGCGGAGAAGCTCTACTTGTTGAGAATAACAAGACAGGAGCCGCTTTTCGCACCTCCACAAAAAGTGGCAGTAGCCGCCGCTCGGAGTTCCAATCTTGCCATTGACATCACCATCGCAAACCACTTTTTTTCGATCTCCTCTTTCTCTCTGAACCTCTTCGAACAGAGGAGGGAGATTTTTTTTTTTTTTTTTTTTGCCGAGCGGCTTCTCCTCCTTCGCCTTAAAAATTCACGCATTAAAACAGTGGCTCTATCTTTATCCACATGTCAAATGGAGAAGCGCCAACGTGGTTACTCTGTTTTATATTATATATATATATATATATATTAGATTACTTAATAAGTCTCTAATTTTGTCATCTAATCTTTTATATAATAATATCTCAATTTCATATGAGGTTTGCAAATGGTTTGCAGTGTCCACATTCCACTCGGAACATGTTAAGAGGAATGTTATTCAGGGCCAAGAATCTCTCTACGGAACCCTGGTAACCCACAGCTCTATGGTTAGGTCCATCGGTGGGAGAGGTTGGGCTTGTGGCCTGGTGGGCCCATGAGTCCATGACCAGATCCCAGTCATTCTTTGGCGCGACAGGTACAACCCGAACCCTTCTGGGAGCCGTTGTTTGAGCCAATCGTTCCAAGCGATCCTTGGCGAGACGAGATGGCGACGAGGACCGTAGACACTGCCGCTCCTGTAGAAGACCCTTGCACTAACCGTAACCCTAATGGCGGCCGAGGCGGAGGAGCGCCGGTGGCGAAGAAGGGGGTGGTGGTGATGGGAGCGACGGGGGCCGGGAAGTCGCGTCTGGCGATCGACCTGGCCTCCCACTTCACCGGCGTGGAGGTCGTCAACGCTGATTCCATGCAGGTCTATCAAGGCCTCGATGTCCTCACCAACAAAGTCCCTCTCTCAGAACGCAACGGTCTGCTCTCCATCTAAATCTTCCCTCCCCTCTTCTTTTCTCTACTTCTTTTTTGATTGACTAATCGCACGCCCGATTGCAGGTGTTCCACACCATCTCCTGGGCACCATTGACGCGTCCGTGGAATTCACTTCCAAGGATTTCCGCGATCTTTCCATTCCCGTAAGAATTTGTTTCCTTCTTATTCTCGATTCCTTCTTATGTCTCTGTTCCAAGAATAATAAAAAAAAAAGATTTTTCCTTGAGAGAATCGACTTGGATTGATGTATTCTTCTTTTGGTATGCTTTTTACTTGGTAAGATTATAGATGACATATTATATCGTGGCTGCCTTCCTGTTATCGTTGGGGGGACAAATTACTATATTCAGGTCCACTCCTCCTTCAAGTACCTTTCCCTTTTCCAGCATAGCATTCTTGTTACCATTCAAGCTTACGTCTTTCCTTTGATCCTTGCTTCCTTATAGTCTCTTGTGAGCCCATTCCTTATAGATGATGTTGTGGAAGATGTAGTGTCATGTTCTATGAGGGACTCACGTGGTGAACTACGAGAAGGTAACAAATTATATACTCTGTCTTGTTTGCAGCAAAGTTAAGTATGCATTAGTCTGTGCAGAGAGTTTGTATCAGTGGCTAATCTAGTTTGATGATTAGACCTTGGCAGTGTTGATTCAACTGCTAGTTTTGATAGTCTTAAGGAGCTTGACCCAGTTGCGGCAAACAGGATCCATCCCAATGACCACAGAAAAGTAAGGACTCCTATTTGATTTCCAACTGTTTTGACAAAATTCTTTGCTTTTTTTACAATTTGTCAATTTGTTGGTATTATTTAATTAAGCTGTTTAGTTGAGATTTATGCTTTCTAATCAGATTTAAAAAAAAAAAAAAAAATACTGCAGTTCTAAGTCTGAGTTTGAGAAAGTGTTATTGATTTGAGATTTATAGCATATTCTCTGTTTTTTTTATTGTAATTGGTAGAATTTCAACTCATGAATCATAAAAGTTCCTCCTAGCATGTCTATGTCATAGATATGTGAGGAAAGACCCCCTAATGCAGGTTGAGGGCCTAGAGCAAGCTTCAAGGTTACCCAACAAAAAGACTAAAACAAGTGATGTAAGGAAAATAAATTTAAGCCTATAATTTGAAAGCAATTATAAATTCAATAATTAAAGGCTAAGGATCTAGATGTTAAGAAAAAAAACTAGAAAAAAGGATAACTAATGCCTGGCTACCAAGAAGGTCTCATCATCATTAAGGACTCCACCAACTAATGCCTTCGAGATGCTCCACAGCTAAGAACTCCACCAACTGTGCCATCATTCCTGTAATCCAGCACGGTTGTGCAGAGTCCAGCGCATAGAAAGAAAACACCAGAGTGCACCTAGTGAAAGCGACTTTATTAATTTTTTAATAAATTTTAATGATCAAATTGAGTACAAGAAGGGGTATTCCCCCCCCCACCAAAAAAAAAAAGGAAACCAACAAACACAACTTCTAAGGTAACTAAACTAAGTCATCTCACTGCTCTCAGACTTCTAGAGAAAATTGGTTCCAACGGGACCTATTTGCTGTTGGGCTGCCTTTCAATGCCAATTTTAGCTCTGTCAGATGATTTGACAGTGTGAAGGGTTGTTGTCAGTTCCCCTACACTTGGAGTCCATCTTGGAGTAAGGTCTGAAGCCTTTGGATGGTAGTTAGCTGCCATCAGATTTCTTCAGGTGGTGGCTAGTGCACTGGTAGATTGGTTCTATAGGAGCACAATCTGCCATTATTAAGAATGTTGGGCCATGATGACCTGTTTTTTGGGCTTGGCAGAGTTTGAGCCTGTATCACTCCCTTTGCTTGTTTTTATAGATGAGTTCGATGATGTAAGGAATAAAAAATTATTGTGGAGAAAAATTATTTAGGACCTTAGCATGATCTTTTGTATGGCGATCAAAAGAATCATATAAGGCTTTTCCCAGGAAGGGATTGAAGCCTTGCTTTCCTGTCCAGTCTGAGTATGATTTAATTTCATTCACACAGCTGCTTGTCAATTTTTTATGCGCTGCCACATGACAAATTTATGGCTTCTATAATCTGAATGGCTTATTGCATCCCTGCCATGCCCCCTTTTCTTAGTTTTCTGGTTGTTGGTTTCTTTCTTATTGGTGCACTAACCTCTGTGCATCTAAGTTCCTAAATATGTCCAACAGGCAATACTTGCGCTTGCACTGTGCTATTTATTTTGATCTGGTATTTGCTTTAAGACATGCACATGCTTGTGATGCGCTTATGCACATACACATTTGAGATAAGTTGGTTATTCTATAACTATTTATTATTATGATGCTATGTCAAAGTGCTACCGTTTTTATGTCTTTCCATCTGGATGGGGAATATTCATGTCTCATCTCTCTTCATACCATGACCACTTATTAACATCATGTTGCACCAATTATTCATGTCTTTATATCTCTAAAGTACCATAGCAGTTGGAAAATGTTGGTAATAAGCAATGCCAGTTCTATATAATCATTTCTTCCTAGCAAAAGTGCAGTTTAAACTGATGTGCTCTATGCCACCAGTTTCTGAAACAACCGTTCTGGATCATGTTTCTTTCTGTTGTAACACTTTGTTGATGCAGATAAACCGTTATCTCAGCTTGTATGCAAGCTCAGGTGTCCTGCCTAGTAATCTTTTTCAGGGAGAGGTTGCAGAGGTAAGAAATTTATGCTGAATAGTTTAGATAATGACATTAAAGAATTTTTGTGTTTTTCCTAAAAGTTATTGTGGGCAATAGAAATTTTAGTATTTCAGGTATTTTTGGATCAGTTTTTGGCTTGTTCTGTCTATATGATGACCTATAGCAGTTCAGCCTGAATCCTGAAATCACGTTAATTTCTTTGTTTTTTACATTTTTTAAACATTCCGAGGTTAGTGAACCTTGTTTGTATTGATGTTATAACATTTAGTATCACCATTAAGTGCTTAACCTTGTTTACCATCCATCTTATGATTTACTGTGACTTGAATCTTGATGCTTTGTATGTTTAGATAATGATGCAAAGCTGGTTTGTATGTATTTATGTTTCATTATATCTTCTTATGCCTGATGAACTTTATATTAAAAATAGAAAAAAAGAGGTACAAGGCTACATGTTTTCTACATTGTTATTAATTGCTTATTTTAAAGGAAATGCATTTTGAGGTTTGTTGCATACATACACATATACCTTTATGCCTATGTGCAAGTGCACATGTATGTTTCATGGAGATTTTTATTTCATGTGTCTATAAAAAGTAACATCTTGCTAGATTACTAATGTAAACAACCAGTAACCCACACTCGGTATCTTTGAACATTTCTTTGCTCCACAGCTAGTGCCATACTTGTAGTTTTTAGCCATCTCCCCTGCCTCAGTTTTCTGCAGTCAGTTGAGACCCCATTATTTGAAATCCGAACCTGCATATACTTCTTAGCAAGTTAAACTAAGATGTTTCTTGTGCCAGGACAGAAGTGGGGACGAGCTGATAATTTCAGATATCATTGTTGTTTTATATGGCTGGATGCTTCCCTTCCTGTTCTGGATAGATATGTTAAACAGAGAGTTGATTGCATGATTGATGCTGGTTTGTTAGATGAGGTCTATGACATATACCATCCGGAAGCAGATTATACTCGGGGTTTGCGGCAGGCTATTGGTGTTCGTGAATTTGAGGCATTCTTTAGATGCTACTTCTCTAAGAAAGAGGATAGCAAGGCCTGCAGACTGGACTTTTCAGACAGTTTGCATTCCGATGATGACCTCAAGATTTTGTTAGATGAAGCCACTGACAAGCTAAAAGCCAACACATGCAAGCTGGCCCGTCGTCAAGTAAATGAAATTCTTCCCTTCTCATACTGTGACATTTGATAGGACACTTTGCTTTACACTATAGCATAGAGTTCGGTATTTAAACTCATCTAACAAGTACTTTGTTACTTTTAGAGACGAAGGCTTAATCGGTTGAAGACATGTTTTGGATGGGACTTGCATCATGTTGATGTGACAGAAGCCTTATCTCGTATGCCTTGTGATCTCTTTTGGCACTTATTTATAGAAGCTTATTTATATCTTGCTTCCCTCTTTTTTCCCTTTTGAGAATAACAGTTGGAGTATGACCAATATAATTACCCGGTCCAAACTCTTGGTAGAGACTTCCCATGGCTCAAACATAGAATCTCCTCCCAGCTGGTTGAGGGATGCAGCTATTGGGTTATAGAGTGGCTTGAAAGATTGTTTCATGACTTAACACATTTCCTTCTTCTGTTCTGAAATCAATTAAATGCATATTTTGCCAGACTGTGCAGGTGATTCATGGCAAACAAAAGTTGTTGAACCTTGTGTTAATATTGTTAGAACTTTCTTGTTTGAAAGAGCTAATTCCTCGACTGGTGTGGCAATGGTTGGGAATGATCAGTGCCAGAAGCTGGTTTCAAGGGACTTGTGGACGCAATATGTCTGTGAGGTTAGTTTACTATCCTTTTCATGATAAAACAAGGTTCAATTTACACATATTAAGAAATTTAAAGACAACTTAGATCCATTAGCTATTTAAGATGAAGCTGACTAACATGAAAATTAATTCTTGAAAGCAAAGGAAGCGTAACCAGCAAAAAGAGATGGTGATATACCTACTGGTATCAGATTCGCTGCACCCTTGTTATCATTTTCTTCTCCCAACTTTCAGGGCAACCAATTTGGACTGATTGTATATGGTGTTACAAGCTGAGTTTATCTTATTATCTTTCCTGAATGAGCATACAGTGATTCATGCCAGTGTCTTCTGTTGTGTGCAGACTTGTTGGTCAGGATTCTGAACCCTTTTGGAATGCTGTTATGATCTGGATATGAGACTAGGTTTAAAATCGGATTTGAGTGTACTCAATTATTCTGGTTATCCAGCACAACATAATATTTAGATGAAAAAAATTGACAGTTTGGGTAGATTTATTTATGTCTTTGCTAAAGTTTCGTGTTTCTCCACAAAGCTTTGCTCTTGCCTCGTTTGAGTTGCATGATTTCACTGAGTTTGTTCAGTCGATGGTGCTGTACATGTGCATCATATTGATGGTGTTACCTGCGACTAGGCCTCAAAATGGTTTGGTCCTGGACCGGACAGCTTTTACAGCAGCCCAGCAAAAACTGTATTCTTCCTAGATATTATAGGAAACTGCAAATTGAACTATCAAGAAGTCTTAGAATTTTAAAATGAATCAAAAGGTTGAGAGGTACAGACTGACCATTTCTTGGTATACCTTGATATTTTGTAATGATAGGCCTGTGGCAATCAGATTCTTCGAGGGGCACATGAATGGGAACAACACAAACAAGGCCGTCGACATCGAAAGAGAATCCTTCGGTTCAAGAAGAGATCTCCAAGTTCCTGCTCAGCAGATCAGCAGCAGCATCTGACAACTGGGGAGACATCATGTTTTACAATATCCCTTTCTCCAGCATCTGCCGATCGGTCTTTGTAGCTTCTCTGCTGTAAGATGACCTTAATTCCTGTTGCAATATAGATGTATCAGATTATCTTCCTGCTATAATTTGCTTGTTCTTTCTGCATCTTAATAAGCTCCAACATAACATTTGTAACGATGGTTCGAATTTGAACAGAGAAAAGTAGGTTTCTCATGCTGCAAAACTCCGCCATACATGCCATTCATGCCTTTTTTTTTTTTTTTGCAAGCGCTGCTTAGCGTACGCCTACTGAACTATGTAGTGGTTAAATATATTGCATATTTTTCAGTGAACCTTGATAAGACCAATTTATATAGCCTGATACTGTCACTGCACATAGCAGTTGATTATGCGGTTCTCATATGCTGCTGTTTTTCATCAAATCCAACTGGTCTTTTATTCTTTTGCGATTTTGGGTATGTTGAAGACAGATGTAGTTATAATGAAAAATCATCTTTTCAATATCTGGTATGTTTGTATGATTCATATCAAAGCTTACTGTCTTAAATATATTAAATCCCATATTGCATCTTTTATAACATAATTTCTCCTTCAGGAACATCAAGCACAACAATGAGCCCATCTAACAGGCCCTAGTATATCTATTTTTTTTTTTTTTGCGCATGCACGTCTAATTCAATTCTGAATTTCTTTTTGTTAAGGTCCTCTACGTGAACCCATCTGTTCATGTTTTGTGGCATAGTTTTCTTGGCATCTTGACGTTTCAAATCTATCCTATGCTCTTAGCATGGCTTGCGCATCTTTTCATCATCTCTCTTGTCCCACTGCATTTTATAATTTTTTCATGAGCCATGATACGAATATCATGGGCAACACAAACAAAACAGCAAAAAAGAAAAAGAAAGAAAAAGAAAAGAAATCCGCTTGCATTTTACCACTTAGATCAAAATTGTTGAAGGAAAAACTGGGAGTTCGAGTCTAACTAAAAGAAGACCTTGATATATAATTTAGAATCTGATTCAAAATAAAAGCTTAAGACGTTAAGTTTTGATCTCAATAATCTATGTTACTCCATCTACTTCCACTAATTATTGCATATAGGACTATACTTCGTATATGATTCTTAAAATTCTCCCTCTTCACATTTGACGTAATTTCAGCTCTCGCTCTCTCTCTGGCCCGCCCCGTCACTCTTTGATCAAACTTCTCAATCATTCTTGGAAGTGCATCACATGTTACTGCTCTAGCACAACAGTTATTCTCATAAAAGATAACAATTTGGGTGCTTCTACCATTTTGAAAGTTTTTATAGGGTAGCCAGCTAAGTTCAATGCCACTTGTTGGAGAGAGCAAATATTGCTGCACCTTTACAAGAATCCAATGTACTACCACTCTCCAATCGGCTATATCAATCCATCTACCTTCAATTAATTGTTGAGTGAACCTCACCTGTGATCTTCAATACAAAATCCCTATTTGTTATAGCCTCAAGTTCTACACATATGCATCTATGTGGATTTTGGAGGCATGGTTGTACAGCTGATATGTTATCTAGAGAATGGATAGCGTCTATTGGTGTAAAGGAAAATCACAATAAAAGTGTGTTGAGCGTGGCTTGAATTTGCTGTCACTTACAGTATAATTCGATCTATTTTGGACTTTATTGACTCATTTAAGTATTTTAATCTTTTTTTTAATTTCAAGATGAATATATATATATATTGTAATCACACCTCTTTTATTATTGGAGGGCCGACTTTGGTTATTTCAGTTGCTGTATACTCTCTGTACTCTATTTTTTTGATATAATAAAATTTCTCTCCATTTTCGTTCATGAATGTAGGCTAAAGATCGAACTACATAAATCGTTGTATCTTATTTTTCTGCATGTGATTATTTATTATAATTTAAGATTCTTACTAATTAATAGGTAATCTGGCAATAAACTGGTATGAGAGTCAGAGGTTCAGATTGTTTAGATTTGTTCGTCAAATTTATTTTGGACTTTTGATTCTCTATTGATTTTATTTTTTGTTCTTCGTGATCTCTTTGTGATGGTCATAAAATTCAAGATCGAGAAATTCAATAAGAAGAACGATTTCAATCTTTAGTGTGTGAAGATGCGAGTCTTATTGGTTCAGTAGAAATTACTGAAAGTACTAAAGGATAGAGATGCTTTGCTGATAATATTATCAGAAGAGGATAAAGATCTCTTAGAGTATGCACACAATGCAATTCAGTCATCTCTAGCGGTTGAGATTTTATAAGAGGTTGCGAATAAGTCATCTGTTATAGCATTATGGCTCAGATTGGCGAGCATCTATATAATCAATTCTCTAACAAATTGGCTTATCTGAAGCAGTGGATGTACATTCTTCAGATGAAGAAAGATATACCTCTTAAAGACCACCTTGATGAATTCAAGAAAATTATTCTAGATATAAAAAATATGGATGTGAAAATTGATGATGAGGATCCAGCTCTTATTCTGTTATGTTCATTACCTCCTTTATTTGAGCATTTTGTTAATATTATGCTATATAGTTGGATACTATTTCTATGGAAGACGTAAGGGCTTCGTTAAACTCGAGAGAGTTAAAAAAAAAAAGATGTCTGAAACTTGGAATGGAAATCATATGGATGGTCTGGTTGCTAGAGGTAGATCTAAAAAAAAGAATTTGGATTCAAGTTTAGGAAATAATAAAGGTATATCAAAATCTAAGGGGAAGGAAAGCAAATGAGATTATTGTAAAAAGGAATGGCACTAAAAATTTGAGTGTCCCAAACTCAAAGAAAAGAAGGGGAAGTCCGACAATTTCTCTGATGTCAGTGATTCGGTCAGTATAGTAGAGGACAATTTTGATGGTGTCAATGTCCTCTTAATATCTGTCAATTTGTTTAGAGATGCTTGGATTCTTGATTCAACATATTTTTATCATATATATTTTCATCAGGATTGATTTTTCAATTATCATCCTATTGATGGTGGTGTTGTACTCATGTGGAATAACATGTCCTATAAGATTGTTGATATAAAAATCATTCGGATCAAGATGTATGATGGTATTATTAGGATCTTATCTGATGTACCTCACGTATCAGATTTGAGGAAGAATCTAATTTTTTTAAGTACTCTTGATCAAGATCCATGAAATCGAAATCTATGTCGGTCGATTGACGGTATGAGTTGGTATGGATCCATACTGGATCTGGCATGAATTGAAATAAAAGAGAAAAAGAGAATCGGAGAGGAAAAGAGTGAAAGAGGGGAAAGGGAGGGAAAAGGGGGAGGAAGGGTGAGGGTGGCCTGAGGAGATGCTAATGGTGGCTACAGACGGATCACGGGCGCGCTTAAAGGCCTGTCAAGGCCTTCATTTTCTCCACCAAATCTCAATCGAAAGAAAGATAGAGAGAGGGGGGAGGGAAAGAATAGGAGAGAGGGGAAGCCTACCACCACAGGGACGATCGCTCTTGTTTCACGGATCTATTTTTAAAAACTCCGACCACAATGAAACCAACACATCCATTGTCGGCTTCATTATTTCATCAATTTTGTTTTAAAAAAATTATGAAATAGTGAAGCTCGTAATAGATTTGCCGGCTTCACTTAAAAACTCCGACCACAGTGAAGCTGGCACATCTATTGCTGGCTTCACTATTTCTCTAATTTTTTTTAAAAATTCTAAAATAATGAAGTCGGTAATGGATTTGCTGAATTTAGTGAAGTTGACAAACTCATTGCCGGCTTCATTATTCATTATCGTTTTTAAAAAATATGATGAATTGAATAGGTTCAGTCGCCCCTATCCACGGCCATGGCTCCATCCATGCATTTTTCATCGTTCGATGGCCATAACGGCCATCCGATGTCCTCTGACGGTCTCTTCGTCGATTGTACCTGCCTTCGATATTGTTGCTTCTCTTTTTTTTTTCTCTCTTGATTAAATATCTTATTGGACGACATCGAGCCACAACAGCCTCCACTGCCCTCCAGTGGCCTCGAGTGGCCACCACCGGCCTTCCATAGTATTGTCCCCTCTTTTTCTCCCATCCTTTCTCTCTTTTCTTCTGCCTCATCTGGTGTTTTGATTTATCCAACCAAACCATCTTGATTTACTGTCGATACGGCTTCAAATGCCTTGAACCATCCGGTTCGAGATGGTTTGGCAAATGCTGCTCTTAATTCACATACTTTTAAATATTCTAATAGATACATAGTTTTAAAGATTTCAAAAGGTGTTCTTATTATGCTCAAAGATAGATTGTCTTATGGTTTCTATTTACTTCAGAATAGTACAGTTGTTGATGCTCCATTAGTTTTCCTATCAGATCTAGATTCAGATAGTACTCATTTGTGGTATATACATTTGAGTCATATGAGTGAAGCTGACATATCTATTTTAAGTAAACAGAATTTATTGTATAGTCAGAAAATCGAAAAGTTTGACTTTTGTGAGTATTATGTTTATAAGTAGTCTAGAGTTAAGTTCAGCACATCTATCCACAGAATAAAGGACACGTTGGATTATATCTATTCTGATTGTTGGTGCCGATTTCTACCCAATGTCGGAGCGGTTGGAGTTAGTGATGAGCCGAGCCACAGAGGGTGAGACCTACAAGTAAAGTCTCGATCGGAGGTTGCTCTGATGGAGATTCTCCGATGCTCAAATCAGACATCTAATCTAATAGAAGGAGGAGCATGAGAAGCAGAGTTTTTGCATACTTTTTTTGGGGTCCCCTTTAGGCCTCCTCTTATAGGTGGAGGCGAAAGCTTCTGAAAGATGGTCTGCTATCATCGCCTTCGGTGTCGTGGCCAACCATCGCTTGATAGCTATCAGTAGATCCACAGGGGCTTCGATGGGACTAAGAAGATGCCTGAAGGAGGGTCAGTCGATCATGGATCGATCGCTTTTTGGTTGACCTCCAATGGAAGAGTCATAAATGGGAGGCAGAAGGGGGCATCCTTGGCCCTCCAGCCACCTCAATCCGTCGCATCTTGTTAGGGGCCACAGCAGTGGGTCTTACCGTGCATATGGTGTAATTAATGACTCTAGGATGGCTTGATTTAGCACAGCTTTTTATCACAACGTGCAGTTGGCTGCTCAGGATATGACTTTGGGGTGATGTGACTTGACATGACTCAATGGGATTGCATGTGGCCACGCTTGGCATTTAGCCGCTCAATCGATGTCTGTGCCTTGGGATCCTAACCCATGAGCAAAAACTGTGGTCGGCAGAAGGATGTAAACTTGGAGTCGGGACTGGGCTCGATGTGGGTCGGAGGGAGAGGATCCATAAGTCGACTGAATGAATCCATTGTGTGCTGCCGTCTAATCGGCCTGGGGGTGATTGGTTACTGAGGGGAGAGCTTACCAGAAGCCAGTCGGTAAAGTCTCGGCCACTCGGATAGTGGGGCATCGATCAGTTGTTTGGGAGCCGGGAGTCAATCAGTCATGAGAGTAGCCAATGAAAGGTCGGCGACGATGAGGGACCTTAATTTGCTGGGCCTAAATTTTTTGGGCTTTGGGCCTCTTCACATTATCGTCCGGATGGGATTTTCTCCCAACACATGCGCTCTACTCCCGAATCCGAGCTTTGGTCGGGGGAAGGGAGTAATCCTATGCACGTCGATTGAGAATGTGAAGAGTCGTTCTACTGGTGGGGTGTGCGCATGATTTTCAGATCATACCTGCACTTCTATGCCTGCATTGAAGGCACATCATCTCAAAGTCCAGGAGAGGGGAGGTGAAGTGGCACGATCGCTCCATTCATATCCGAATTAAATGCGTGTCGATTGAGGCAGTGCCCATAGTCAATTCTTAGTTGACACGCATCATGATTTAATAGGGGTAGTTATGGGGCACTTGAATTTGGCTCTTCTTTTAATAAGGGGGTGATCTCCCCCCATCTTAGAGTGGAGATTCACGTCTCGTGTGCTATGATGCGATGGGGCGGTTCCTTTTGCCATGGGCATACAGTGAGTATTTTCTTCACGAGCGAGGGTGCCCACCTTTCCAGTCGAGGCTGTCACCTGTCATCCGAGGAAGGGGAGTTACCTTGTAGATGCCAGCTTGGCTTGGTTATAACCGAAAAAGTCGTCCTTGAAGGTGAGGAGCACATGGCTTGATGTAGCATCGACTAGTTGATCAATCTTCGATAGAGGATAGCTATCCTTTAGGCAGATTTTATTCAGATCGGTGAAGTCGATGCGGATACGTCATTTTTCATTTGCCTTCTTCACCATAATTACATTCGCGATCCACTCCAGATAGGTTGTCTCTTTGATAAAGCTTGCTTTGAGCAGCTTGTCCATGTCCTCATCTATTGCCTTCTGCCGCTCGAACGCCAAACTCCGCTTCTTCTGTTTGATGGGTTGATACCATAGATTGGTATTTAGTTGGTGTACCATCATCGAGGGGTCGATGCCCGGCATATCCATCGATGTCCAAACAAAAATGTCAGTATTTTTCTTGCAAAAAAGAGGTTAGCTGATCTTTTGTTACCTAATCTAGGTTCGACTCTATCTGGATAGTGTGCTCTTGGTTTCCGTTAGCCAAGGGAATGGTCATGGATCCTTAGCTAGTTTTTCGCACTCCTCAATCAACTCGTCGTGGGTGTCCAGTCCTTCAACCAAGTAAGACTCGACGAGCTTAACTCCTCAGAGAGTGATGTTGTAGTATTAGCATGCCAAATCTTGGTCTCTACAGACCTCCCTGACTCCGTTCATTGTCGGAAACTTCATCTTCAGGTAGTACGTGGACACAATGGTCTGGAGCATGTTCAGACCTGGTCGGTCGAGGATGGTATTATAATCTGAAGGTGCTCGGACGATCAGAAAATCGACCTGTGCCGTAGACTGGAGAAGGAATCGATCAGCCTTCATGGGTAAGGTAATGACTCCTTCCACAGGAATGGCATCCCCAGTGAATCCGACGAGCGAGGAGCCTATTTTTCCAAGCCGATCAACATACCCTTATTTTTACAAAAGCATCATAGAATAAGACGTCGATGGAGCTTTTGTTATCTATCAAGATATGGCGTACATCATAGTTTTCAATATTAAGTGTTACAACTATCGCATTATTGTGGCTCTTCGGTTCTTTGCCATTTTATTGCTCCCCCACCTCCGTCGACCCTTTGGCTGCTCTACCCCCCATGATGGTGTTTATTATGCCAACTGAGGGTTGGTCCTCCTGTAGCTCGGTCTGCGGTGATTGCTGAGCTGATTGGGGTGACCTTCGTTGGTCCTCTCACTGCTCCCTCCTTTGTCGAATGAACCAATCCAACTGGTCACATTTGATGAGTTCTTCGATTTCATCTCGGAGTTGGACTCATTCTTTCGTGTTGTGATCGTGATCCTGATGATACAGATAGCATTTATCAGGATTCCTCTGAAAAGGAGGTATCCGTAACTTTCGTGCCTTGGGGAGCTACCCCCTGATCTCCATCAACATTTGGGTCCTTGGGGTATTTAGTGGGGTGTAAGTATGGTATCTCCTTAGCGGGGGCGAGACGTGTCGATCCTTCCTTCGAGGGCTTATGGGTCGGTGATTCCAAGGAGGGGTCCCATTTCTTTGACGACAAGGTGGAGATCTGGAGCACGATCGAGTCTTCTCCTCTCATTTCTGCAAGCGCTCCTTATTCAAAATCTTGGGCATCCTCTCAACAGGGGTATCTTCTTCTGTGAAGACCTCCTTCATGCATGCGTACTTCTCCACTCGGGTTAACATGTTGGCATAGTCTTGAAGGTAGGTCTTCACCAATGATCATTTGAGCTCATTCTTCAAAAGTCCACTTATGATTGTGGACATCGCGACTGACTGATCCAAGTCACAAACGTCAAGAGTGGCCATGTTAAAACGGCTGATATAATAGTGGATCGACTCATCCTTCTTCTACTTAATAGTGTGGACGTAGTTAGATCGCTTTTACTATCATAGGCTGCTGACAAAATGATCGACGAAAGATTGGCTCAGCTACTCGAATGAGTGGATTGAAGTCGGCTTCAAGCTAGAATACTAATGTCGAGCCGCTCCCTTTAAGGCAGATGGGAAGGTTCGGCAAAAGATGGCATTAGTAGCCCCATGAAGGAGCATCATCGCTTTGAAACTCTCGAGGTGGTCGATGGGGTCGGCTGTCCCGTCATAGCTTTTCAACTACGGGGCCTTGAAATGGGGAGGGAGCGGTTCTTGCATGATTCTTGAATCAAACAATGGGTCGGTGTTGAACCCGTCATATGGTATCATGACCTTATTATTGATCACCTTGATTCATTGATCAAGCTCTTGAAGTGACCGTTCAACGTCTACATCTCGAGTGGGGCACGCCTTAGAATGCTAGGGCGAACGTCGATCGAGAGTTGAATCATGCCCCAATTGGAGGCTCAGGGGCCACCGTCGCCTTGGTTCTAGACTTTCGAGGTGGCTCTAGTGGGTTTGCTGCCTCTTCGGGCTTTGAAGGGCGACCCACGGTGGATTCCATGGTGGTGCCGTCGCCTGCAGTATCGAGTTGGGCTGCAAGGCAGCAAATGGTAGGATCGAGGCTACCTGAGCGGGCGACGGCGCCATCGGTGGGGTGTCGAGACAGCCTGGATCGTCTGGACGGCAACAGTCAAACTTTGAAGCTATTGGAAAAGTTGGTTGAACTGCTCTACCATCACCTCCTCCGACCGCGGGAGTAGACGATCTCCTGAAGCGGCAGGCCGAGCAGCGTGGTTGGCCTAACTTCCCTCCAGTCGTACGATGGTGTTGGTGCGGCAGAAAGATGTTCTCCTGAGTGCCATAGCTTATGCTGCTCTCAACTTGCACTTCTCCAAGTGGGCACGATTTTTGCTCTAGCGCTAATCTATTAGTGTCAATTTCCATCTAACATCAGAGTGGCTGGAGTTATTGGTGAGCCGGACCATCGGGGGCAAGACCTGCAAGAAAAATTTAGATCAGAGGTTGCTCCGACGGGGACTCTCCGATGCTCAAGTCAAAAATCTAATCCAATAGGAGGAGGAGCATGAGAGGCAAAAATCTCTAATGGAGACTCTCCGATGCTCAAGTCAGAAATCTAATCCAACAGAAGGAGGAACGTGAGAGGTAGAGTTTTTGCTTATCTTTTTTGGGGTTTTCTTTAGGCCTCCTCTTATAGGCGGAGGTGGGAGATTCTGAAGGACGGTCTATCATCATTGCCTCAGGTGTCGTGGCCAACTGTCACTTGACAGCTGTGAGTAGACCTATGGGGGCTTCGATGGGACTGAGAGGATGCCTGAAGGAGGGTTAGCCGACCATGAATTGGCCACTTTTCGATTGACCTCCGAGGAAAGAGCCATAATGGGAGGCAGAAGGGGGCCATTCCTTGCCCTCCCAGCTGTCTCAATTCATCGCATCTTGTCAGGGGCCGTGGTGGCAGGCCTTACCATGCATGTGGTGTAATTAATGACTCCAGGATGGCTTGATTTAGCACAGCTTCTTATCATGGCGCGCAGTTGGCCACTCGGGATATGACCACAGGGTGACGTGACTTGATATGACCTGACGGGATTGCATGATGGCCACACTTGGCATTTAGCCGCTTAGCCGACATCCATGCCTTGGGATCCCAGCCCATGAGCAGAAACCTTGATCGACAGAGGTAAACCTTGAGTCCAGATTGGGCCCGACGTGGATCGGAGGGAGAGGATCCATAAGTCGGTTGAATGAATCTGTTGAGTGCTGCCACCTAATCGGCCTTGGGTGATCGGTTGCCTAGGGGAAAGCTTGCCAGAAGCTAGTCGATGAAGTCTCGACCACTCGGGCAGCGGGGCATCGACCAGTTGTTTAGGAGCCGGGAGTCAATCGGTCACAAGAGTAGCCGATGAGAGGTCGGCGATGACGAGGGATCTTAATTTGCTGGGCCTAGACTTTTTGGGCCTTGGGCCTCTTCACATTATCATCCGGGAGAGATTTTCCCCCAACACTAATCTTTGGAGTCCTGCACCTATTCAGTCTAATGGTGGTTCTCTATATTTTTTGAATTTCATCGATGAGTTTTTGAAGAAAGTTTGGATATACTTTTCAAAGCACAAAAAATAAGTCTCTCACATTTAAGAAGTGAAAAGAGCTTGTTGAGAAAAAGTCCGGTAATAAGATTAAGAGATTGAGAACTGATAATGATATAGAGTTTTGTGAGGATTAGTTTAATAAGTTCTACAAGGCTGAAAGGATTATGAGACATTGCACAGTTAGAAAGATACCACAACATAATAGTGTTGTAGAATGCATAAACAAGACTCCTTTGGAGAGAGCACGGTGTATGCTTTCTTAATCTTATTTATCTCATAATTTTTAGATTGAAGCTGTTAATATGGCTTGCTACTTATTGAATAGGTCTCCATCCACTGCTATTAAGTGAAAACTCCTATTGAGGTATGGTCTAGTATATCTGTTGATTTTTCTATTTTAAAGATATTTGGTTATTCTGCTTATACACATGACAGTAAACTTAAAAAAAGGTACATAAATATCTCTTCTCTGATTCTCAATCTAGGATGAAAAGCTGCAGATTGTAATATATTGAGCCTGATTCTCAAAATTCATAATCAATAGAGATATTATTCGTGATGAAAAGGTGATGCTTCATTCAAGAAATAAGTCAGTTACTATAAATAAAAATCATAGTATTAATGAGCAGGTAGAGCTTGAGGATAAACCTTCAGTTCATCCACACAGAGTGATGTTTCAGTTTAGCCTGTTTAGGATGATGGGTCTGAGATTGTTAATGAGAGAGATGTCCCATAAGAGCAGTAGTACATAATAGCCACTAGTAGATCGAGGAAGTAGATTAGACCTCCTCAAAGATATGGATATATAGATTTGATCTCTTTTATATTATCTATGGTAGAGTCTATTAAGCTTCAAAATCCTATCAGTTATTATAAGGCCATCACTAATCGTGAGTCTAAACAGTAGTCTATTATTATGAGTGAAGAGATTGAGTTTCTTCATAATAATCAAACATAGGAGCTAGTGAAACCATTACAAGGTCAGAAGATTGTTGGATACAAATGTGTCTTCAAGAAGAAAGAAGGAATCCTAGAGGTTAAAGAACTAAGGTTCAAAGCACGCTTAGTTACAAAAGACCACGGTCAGAGGAAATGTATAAACTTTAATGAAGTTTTCTCTCACTTTATAAAATACAGATCTATGTATGTGTTGCTTGTCATTATTGTATTTTTTGACTTAAAGCTTGAGCAGTTTAATGTCAAGATAGCTTTCTTGCATGATAAGCTTGAGGAATAGATTTACATGTAAAAGTCAAAGGAATTTATTACTCAAGATAAGGAGGATCATATTTGCTTATTGAGAAAATTATTGTATGATTTGAAGCAATCTTCGAGGCAGTGATATAAGCAGTTTGATGTATTTATATTTAGGTATTATTATTCTCAGAGTGACTATGATTGTTGTGTTTATCATAGGAGGTTTTCAAATGGTTCTTTTATTTATTTGTTGCTCTATGTTGATGACATACTCATTGTAATAAAGAATATATTTGAGATTAAGAAGTTTAAGACTGAACTTAGTAGTAAATTTGAGATGAAAGATTTAGGTGCAATGAAGTAATTTTCGGTATAGAGATACACAAGGATCGATGCATAGATAGATTATTCTTGTCACCAAAAAATTATATTATGAAGTTGTTTGAGCATTTTGGTATGCAAGATTGCAAACCAGTGAGTACTCCACTTGCAATATACTTCACACTTTCAGCTACTTTACCTCCCCAATCAGATGAGGGGAGGAATATATATCATATGTTCTATATACTAGTGTATTCACAAGGATCATATATATCGTGGTTTGCACACATTCAGATATCTGACAAGCCATTAGTGTTGTTAGCAAGTACGTAGGGCATCCAGAAAAGGTCCATTGGCATTCTGTGAAATAGATCTTATGCTATTTGAGAGGCACTACAGATGTTGGTTTGGATATGATTAGGATTCTGACACTTACAGCAGTATTGTTGGTTATATGGACTCTGATTTTGTAGGTGATTTGGATAGGAGGAGATCTCTAACAGGCTATATCTTCACTCTCTCAGATTGTACCATCAGTCAGAAAATGATTTTACAGTCTATCATTATTTTATCTACTATAGAGGTAGAGTATATGATAATGACAGAAGCAATGAAGGAGGCCATTTGATTGTGAGGTCTGATTGGTGATCTTAGCTCACAATAGAATGTAACTAATGTTTATTGTGACAGTCAGAGTGCTATACATTCGATTAAAAATTAGATGTATCATGAAAAGATCAAGCATATTAATATCAGATACCACTTCATTTAGGATGTTGTATTATAATATGTTATTACATTGAAGAAAATTCATACGATAGATAATCCAGCAGATATAATGACCAAGCCACTTATCACTCTTAAGTTCAAGTACTGTTTGGACTTAATTTGTATTTTGAGATATTAAGCTAGGCTCATACAGACATTGTTGGAAGAGATATAGAAGAGTTCACTATCTTGTATTACAGGTTGATGGAATTCAAATCAAAATAAAAATTTATTGAATGTAGCTTGAATTTGGTATGACTTGTGGTATGAATTCAATCTATTTTAGACTTTATTGGTCCGTTTGAATATTTTGATCTTTTCTCTTTGTCTTAAGATTTGGTGGCTCCGTGTATAGTATAATCACACTTCTTTTGTTATTGGAAGGCTGTCTTTTATTATTTGAGTTGTCGTATACTTTTTATATTCTATCTTTTGATATGGTGAAATTTCTCTCCATCTTCATCTATGGATATAGATTAAAAGCCAAATCACATAAATCATTGTACCCTATTTTTCTATATATAGTTATTTATTATAACTTTAGATTTCAATTAATTAATAGATAATTTTGCAATAGAGTGCCTGGCATATATATGATTGATACACGGAGTGATGCTATGCTGCTTTGCAAAGTCCATATAAAATGCTCATGGTATCATATGGTAGAAAGGACTAGTACAGTTCTCCGTATGCTTTTTTTTTTTTTTTTGGTTGAAATCTGTGTGCCCTTAGATAAATTATGTTCTTGATCCCTAAGTTGAATTTTTTTAAATGATCCATAAACGACAAAAAACTAAAGTGACTATCCGAACTATCTGAATCAATTTAATGTTGTCCTCTAGGATGATTCCGACGATTTTTTCTTACCAAAAGTCTAATATGGTAACCTTCGGTGCTTATGTAGAGTATCTTTTGGTCATACGGCTCAACTGGCATTGATATGCTTAAAATATTTTGAACTACATCATCTTCTTCTTTCTCAAATCTGTTGACATGTTCCAAAAGCCTAATTTTATTTTCTTTTCCAAATCCCTCATCTCCCATCTATCTCCCCATCCACCCTCTCGTTAGATCTTTCATCTCTCATTTCTCTTCTTCCCATCCTCCAAAATATCAATGAAAAAAAAAGAGAAACAAAAAAAATCCCTTTTTCTCCACAGCTCCATCTTTCTCCTTCCTCACAACCTTTCTTCTTTATTTCTCACCACTCCATCTCTAAACTCTTTCCATCTACCCCCTTCTCAAATCTCTTATCTCCCACCTCTCTTTTTTTTATCCCCAAAAGTTTAATGAAAAACAAAGAAAAAGAAGAAAACCCCATTCCCTCTATGACCCAATCCTTCTTCTTTGCTCGATTCATCTCCTCCACTCATCTCCTCCCAACGCTTCTCATCGAGTCGATGTTGATTTTATTGTCTTCTCTTTCTATTCCAAATCTCCTCCCTCCATGATCCCATCCTCCTCAAAGAAGAGAAGTAGAAAGATAATCAGAAAAGAAGAAAGAAAAATAGAAATAGAGAAGAAAAAATTATTATTATTATTTTCATATAAATAGATTTTTTTAAATTTTAATACTACATAAACTTCACATAAATATCAAAAGTTGTCACAGAGGATTTTTGATGATAAAAAATCAATAGAATCACGTCTAAGAATAATATTAAATTGATTTAGATTATTCAGAATTAAATTTTAATTTTTTATAATTTAAATTTTTTTAAAAAATTTAATTTGATTTAAGGATCAGAAATATAATTTATTCAAAAACTTTTTTATACCACATGATTAGAAAGGGACAGATGCAGTTCTGGAAATTGGGGAGATACGCGGGCAAATGGTTGAATACATTGTTGCTATGTCACCTGTGGAGGGCTCGAAATGCTCATCAGCAGGCCGCAAAGTATTTTCCTTCGTATACCCTTCAGATGAATGGAGTACGGAGACATGTCCATACATGGTGACGGTAAATCAAATTTCTCAAACTCTATATATATTTCTTAATTATGTACCATAAAGTCATTGTTTTTATTCTTTTAAATCTACTATAAAATTGGACTAAGCAATGCCTCGTGTCATTTCTATTGTAGAATTTAAATTTGCAATTTGTGAGAGCAAGGAGAGAGATGGCGAGGGCGGGCTCTTCATGTTTCCAGCGGAGCGCTATTCTGCGGGGCCCAGCACGCAACGTCACACGCAATTTCTTGAAACGGGATTCAACGTGGGTTTCAGTCGTATGGTGTTGACGTAACCTGGTCTGCGCCCCACCCCTCCCGTCTTCCGCGGAGCTCGCACCCTCCCGCTCGAATCAGGAATAGCTGACGAGTGTCGAGCGGCCGGGGCGGCTGACGAAGGCTATGAAAAGACTCTTCTTTGCCGCGAAGTGGTCGCCCGGCTGTGTAATGTTTTGTACCTTCATTCATGGGCGGCAGTCACTGGTGGGAGCCCACCGGTCGCCACGATTTAAATTCAAATTTCCTGCCCTCGGCGTGCAGACAAGGGGTATTGTCTTTGCATTAAAAGAAATAAAAATAAAAATGACATGGGATCGATTTTCTCTTCCGTTCCAGATAGAGGGATCAGCCACGTATGTCACGTTTGTTTGGATTAAGCGTAGTACCAAACCCAAACTAGTGTAATTTTCCTACCAAAAAAAAAATTTTTTTTCCTACCAAAAAAAAAAAAAAACCCAAACTAGTGTAAAGGGTTTGCCTTATTTGATTACGTTGATCTTCGCAAAAGATGGTCATCGGCACGCCCCAATCCAACTGGTCGTGGAGTCTAGGACAGGAGGCCAAACCAGGAACGTGTTTGAACCCTCCATGTTCCTGCATGAAAGGAAACTATACCTGTTATCCAGTCGTGGCCATTATTCGTGATTCACATGATGACCATGATTGAAGGAACCTCACTAATCTGCTCTCCTAGAGGTCCATCTAACTCTAGACTATGGCACCAGTCATGGACAATATGATTCCATAATTGTTCTTCTCCAGTTCATCTACCAATTGAGGAGTATCGGAACTCTAAAAAAAAAGTGCACCACTTAAAATAATAACAATAGTAATAATATCAATTAAAGTAGTTTGAGGAGTTTTATGCTATGCCATGGATCTTTATAAGGTGAGCATGGTTCGATTTGGATCGGTCTCATGTTCAAACCTAAGTCGAACCAATCCTAAATAGTTTGATATTTTAAGAAATTAAATCGGATCAATAAAAAATTAAAATCAAACCAAACCAATATGATTTAAATGGTCTGATATGGTTTAGTTTACCGATTATTATTATTATTATTATTATTATTATTATTATTATTATTATTATTATTATTATTATTATTATTATTATTATTATTTTGTGATTCACGAAGACTTATTTTCTTTTCACATAAGAGTATCATCAAGAAAATTTATTAAGTAAAATAATTTAAATTGATATAAGATATTATCACTCAATAAAATGAAATTCTTAAATAAATACTATCATCAAGGATTAAGATAAAAATCTCTAACACATTACAAAAAAATAAATAATCCAATAAGTAAGTTACTTAGAGTTTAAGGCTAATCAATATAAAATCAAATAGATAAACAATATCATAAATTTAGAATTATTTTCTAATATATTAATACTCTAACATAAACAACATCCTAATCAAAATGACGTCTTTTTATTAAAATCGATCCGTTTCGATTTGAGAATGATTTTATTTATTGATAAACGTGAATTAATCTAAACTTATTTTTTATATGTCAAAAATCAATCAAATCAAATTGAATAAAATTTTAAATCAAGTTAAACATGTTGTTTGATTCGATTTTATCGATTTGATTGGTTCAGATTCATTTTTACCCATCCGTAGATCTTTAGCATTTGCTTTTATTTTTTTAAGCAAATTTAGCATTTGCTTTTGTTGGAGTTTGACACAGCCAAGGATTCGGGGTGTGCCCTCCACCAACTTGGTACTCTTTAAAGCCCCTTTGTTTGTTCGCTGGCTGCTCCCTCCCGGCCGTTGGTGTTATAAAAACCAATTTTAATGGCTCCTCATCTCAGTCAATTGGTATTGCTGATGGGTTTGTTATTTGCGATGCTTAACGTACTTTACTAAGGGCAGTGGCAATGAGGCTTTGGCCATGTACCATGCCAAATTCAAAGCTTCTTGGGGCCTGGGCAGGCATCAAGTAACTCAATTCAGAGCAACGCAGGTGATTCTAGAAGGAGACTCATCCACGGTAATTTGTTAGATCAATGCATCGTCCTATGCTTGATGTCCGGTGATTTATGGCTCCAAGACATATACTATAGTGGAGAAGAGTTATTCCGGTGTTCACAACGGCCTACGTTTATCACGAAGCTAATCAGTCTACCGACAAAATCGCTGCGAGTGCATTCCACATGCAGTTGGATATATCACAGCTGAGCAAGTATCCCAGCAAGAGCCTAAACCTCTTTCTAGGATAATAATAACTACCGATGTTCATGGTGTACACCATCTTAGATAGTAGTATTGTACAGTTGCTCTTATAAGCTGCCTTGCGTTTACAAGCTGTCTCCTACCGTACCCAAAAAATATATGATGTACTATTTCCATACGTTTATCTATGCAATGCCAATTTTTTAATTTATTTTTATCTTCAAATCTTGTGAATCAATTAAAATACCACATATAAGAATTATCTAGGTAGTGTACTTTGAAAAACAACATTGAGATCCAAAACCTATAACCCTGCCAATTAAATTATAGCCCACTTAGGTCTCGCTCATTGACTTCAAGCCGGATTAAGTAGATCTAATCACACAGGTCTCAGTTAACATTTCTTGAGAAATAGTGCAAATGCAACCCGTTGTTGTTCGATTCAGTTGAGGTCGAAGAGAAGGCGACTGAGCCTCATGCAGGGATACTGACATTGGAGTGACCTGCAAAACAAATCTAAACCGGAGGTTTTCGCTCCGACGAGGACCCTCCGACATTCAAATCAGATTCAGAGAACAATTGGAGTAGCAACGAGTTCTCTGAGAGAGATTGATTGGCTTATTTTGGTCCTCAGAGCTTTGGTTGCTTATATAGAAGGCTATCGAACAGTTAGTCACACAGCTGTATGAAGATTGTGAGATCTCGAAATTGTAGGACCGTTACACATGTCATTGTGAGCGAGATAATCCAGTCCTTAATCGCTTTCGTGGAGTGAGGAGACTGTTACTGGCAATATATTGAGTAAAAAATTTAAATATCTTCAAAAATCGTGCTTGACCTGTTGGCCTTCTTAAATTGGATGAGTGGCATCATCTTATAGTACTGAGGATCCCACCTCTTAATTACATGAGCTGTCAATCAAGAGCTGAGAGTATGGGGGATCTTAGCATTCATATGCTTTCCATGTGGGGATATTTATTATTTTTGACTTTTTCTGCATGGTGTGGATGGCTGCCATGACATGAAGATGACTAAGTATAGAAGGATAGCTCAGCTCAGCATATAGCTCAAGATAGCTAAGCTCATATCAGCATAGATAGTTATTTTCAGCATATAGCTCATGATAGCTCAGCTCATATCAGGATAGTTCATATCAGCATATGTATAGTTGTGGATATCTCTTCTTAGCATATGTATAGCTCAGCCACTCTGAAATCTACATTCCGAATATAAATCAGAGGCTCCCTGATACCACCGTAATACTTCCTCCCTACTCCTGAGTTTGAGAATCAAACGAAAGGAGTACTACTGAAATGATGCCTCGGGCCTAGGAACATTCATCCATGCATCCCATTAAGGTATCTATTCCTCATTTAATGCGGGCAGCGAAAGCAGCTTTGCTCTGCTCTTCATATGAGCAACATCTTGTGATGCTCTTCATATGAGCATTTTGTGCTCTGCTCGTCACATGAGCATTTTGTGTTCTCCTCTTCTTCGTGCGAAAGGTAGCGTGTGCACTGCTCATCTTGTGAGTGGCATTATGTGCATTTCTTATAATGCAAGAGACAGCGTGTGCTCAGCTCATCTTGTGAGCGGCTGTATGCGCATTTCTCATCTTTGCGCGAGAGGCTGTGTGTGCCCGTAGGCAACATGTGCACTTTCCATCTTCACGTAAGAGGCAGCATGTGCACTTCTCATAATGTGAGAGGCAGCATGTACCCATAGATAGCATGTGCACTTCTGATTTTTATGCGAGAGGCAGCATGTGCACTGCTCATCTTGTGAGCGGCAGCGTATGCACTTCTTATCTTCATATCACAGGTTGAGGGTCCTTATCGGTTAGCCCTTCAGAGGTCCCTTAGGGTCTCCCTCCGCTTCCTGCACGACTCGGGCACTGATGAGATCTTGTAAGTTAGCCCCGCTTCTAAGTCGTCGAGGTTTGCTTGTTGAATTATAGATCGAGAATTTTATAAGTTAGCCCTCCAGAGGTCCCTTAGGATCTCTCTCCGCTTCTCGCGCGATTCGGACTCTAATGGGGTCTTGTAAGTTAGCCCTGCCTCTAAGTTGCTGAGATTTGCTCACCGAATTGTAGATCGAGGGTCTTAGAAGTTAGCCCTCCGGAGGTCTATTAGGATCTCCCTTCACTTCTCATATGACTCGAGCTCTGATGGGGTCATGTAAGTTAACCCCGTCTCTAAGTCGCTGACGTTTGCTCGTCCAATTGTAGATCGAAAGTCTTATAAGTTAGCCCTCCGAAGATCTCTTAGGGTCTCCCTCCACTTCTCGCATGACTCGGACTCTGATGAGATCTTCTAAGTTAGCCCCGTCTCTAAGTCGCTGAAGTCTTTTGGCTCAGATATCGATGTAGGATGAGATCTGTCTACAAAGTTAGCAGTTTAAAAAACCTTTTATTAAAAGAGCATCTATTACCTTAGTCTGCCCATGTTGGTTTAGCCAGGTGAGTCTCCTAAGATTGGTTTTGGAGGGTCGGCCCTCAAGAGCTCAGCCTTTAGGAGTCTAGCTTTGAGGAGTTTGCTTTTCAACGATTGGCCTTTGGAGGATGATTTTCGGACAGTCCACCTCGAAGGTCCATAAACATAGCCTCGATCGGTCCTGACTTCGGTTGGAATAAGCCTTGGCATTCTAGCTTCAGCCTCGATTTGTCCTTGATTTGCTCATATTGGTCTTTCGATGACCCTTTTAAGCTAGTTTCTGGGAGGTCTTGAAGACCTATTGTTCAAAAAAGACAATACAGAATATTAGATAGGATATGAAAGTTTTTTACCATGAGAATTATGAGCTCTGTTTGAAAACTTTTGGGCTTTGTTTGACTCTTGTTATCTATCTTAGTTTGAACTAGAACTTTGTCTCAGTTCGAACTTATTTTTTGCTTCAGATCTATATGCTTTCACTTTGGATTTGTATGATTTACCTCGGAACTACATGTTTTGATTTTGGATTTGAATGTTTTACCTTGGATGTGCATACTTTTATTTCAGATTTGGATGATTTATCTCTGCATATTTTTATCTTGGATTTGAATGATTTACTTCAGATCTATATGTTTAGATCTTGAATTTATATGATTTACCTTGGAACTGTATGTATTTACCTATTTGAATGATTTACTTTCAGTCTAGCGCCATCAAAGGTCAGGTGCGAGCGGAGAGAGCTAGAAGGCTCGGATCCGGTGAGCTCGATGCAGACAGAAGGGAGGCGCGAGCTGGGGGACCCCTCAGAAGCCCAGATCTTGGGGCGTCTACATCAATAGAGGGAGTTCTCAGATCCGTCCATAGATGATTTCCATGGCGTCGAAACTTTCGATCTGCAGGTGAGATCGACGGTGGCGGGACCTCGAAGTTGGACGCATCTATCAGTGAGATCGACGGTGACAAACTCGTGGCAGCCACCAAACACGGAAGGAATGGATGGAGGCTTCGGAATTGCCTGTGGGCGAGTCTGGCGCTAACAGGGGAGGCATGTGCGGAGAAGACCTTATGGCTGTGGATCTGGTGAGCTCGGCTGCACATGAAGGCATGCGAGGAAGCTTGGAGAAGCCTCGGGGCCTCAGATCTTGGCTCCGGTGCTAACGGGAGTGCTCGTGTGCATGGAGCCGCGTGTGGGGGAGACTTTGGTGATGCAGAACCGACAGCTTCGATCGTTCTGGGAGAACTCGGAAGCCCAGATCCGACGAGAATGGAGGGGCCGGCATCGTCAGTTGGAGGCGCGGGAGAGCTCTAATCCGAGAGCTCGACTTGCATGGGGAGGAGCTCAAGGCCGCCGACCTAACTTAACCGGACTCGGCACCGAAGGCCCGTGGGCGCACGGGAGGAATTGGGACCGCCAGTTTCGCCGACGACGTGTGCGACAGCGTGTGGCCCCCGATCCGGTGACTTTGGGGGTGCCGATTCGGTGGAACTCGACGTGCGTGGATGCACAGAAGACGCTGGTCTGCTTGCCGGCTGCCGATGCCAACCTTGGCACCAACGAAGGTGCGCGCACGCACGGGGGAGGCACGACCACCTGTGCCCTCTTCCCTTCCCCCACCACCCCCCCCCCCCCCCCCCTCCTCTTCTTCTTCTTTTGGGTCGTTACTGATGACGGGATGTGACCAGAGGGAGAGCCCCCTCCATCAAAATTTTTTTCCCTTTTGTCGCTTTAGCTCGGATGTGATCTTTGGCTCGATGCTCACGATCCTATAGCCCTGCCGGTAAGAAAAAAAAATATATATTGAATGAAAACTCGAAAATCTCTTATCAGAAGAATTTTGGGTTATGGAAACTTGAGAGTCTGCTTTTGCTGTATTCTAATCTGCTGTAATTCTGAATATTATAATATTATTTTTTATTTAATTTTTTTTAAAAAATTAATTTTTAGATTTGAAAAATAAAAAATTTTTGTGATCTCATTTTTTATTTGAGCATTGTGATCTCTTTTCTTGTTTGAACCTGCTTAAGAGTTTTAAAAATATAAATAAAAATAATTTGACGATCGAGAAATTTTTATATCTTCTTTCTCGTTTGGATCGCAAGCCATCCGGCTTTGAGCCTGATTAGTATAATTTGAGGGGTTCTGGTTAATCAGATCCGATGAAAGTATGGCGGATCTAGAGAGGATTCGATTGGAATCCAGCCGATCTACAGATGGTTAGGCCTGATTTATATTTGGTCGCTCTGTGGCCGATCGGATCTGATCGGTGTTGTAGGAATGTGATGAAATTTCTCCGATTTGGATATGGTCGGTCTGGATCTAGTCGGCATCTGGATGATCCGTGGGTTCGGACCAGCATTGAGACAATGTAATGAAACTCCTCTCTGGATTTTGTGGAGGTGCCCGCGGCTACTCGGTTATGGTGGTGGCTGGGAAGTTGGATTTGGTGGGGGCACCACCGCAGGAGGTGCTGGTGGCGCCGCCAAGAGAAGTACCAATTGCATCTCTAAAGGAGATGCGGAAGCAATTTGGACTGCCTAAACGACGGTCGTTGAAGTCTGGACCTTCTAGAAGAGCAGACTGAATTGATCCGTCATGACCAGCGCTGGCTAGACTGGTGAGGGAGTCTTAATCGCTGGTTGCTGCGCCTGACTGTTGGCTTGGCTCTCCATCCGAAGAGAGGCAGCGGTGTTGGAGAGTTAAGATAATGTTCATTTTGGAGGCATAATGAAGATTATGCCCTTTCTCTATCTGTTTCTGCTCGATTCGATCGAGATCAGAGAGAGGACGGCTGAGCTTCGCACAGGGATGCTGGCGCTGGAGTGACCTGCAAAATAAGTCTAAATCGAAGATTTTCGCTTCGATGAGGATCCTCCGATGTTCAAGCCAGATTCAAAGAATAATAGGAGCAACAACGAATTCTCTCAGAGGGATTGATTGGCTTATCTTAATCCTCGAGGATTTGGTTGTTTATATAGAAGACTGTCGAATAGCTGTCACAAAGCTGTATGAAGATTATGAGATCTCGAGATTGCAGGGCCATTGCACATGCCATTATGGGCGAGATAATCCAGTTTTTAATCGCTCCTGTAGAGTGAGGAGACGGTTACTAACAATATATTGAGTGAGAGATTTGAATATCCTCGGAGATCATGCTTGACCTGTTGGCCTTCTTAAATTGGATGAGTGGTGTCACCTCATGGTACATGAGGATCCCATCTTTTAATTGCATGGGCTATCAATCAGGAGCTGAGAGTATGGAGGATCTTAGCCTTCATATGCTTTCCATATGGAGGTATTTATTATTTTTGGCCTTTTCTGCATGGTGTGGATGGCTGCCATGGCATGAAGATGGTTAAGTATAAAAGGATAGCTCGGCTCAGCACATAGCTCAGGATAGCTCAGCTTACATCAGGATAGTTCATATCAGCATAGATAGCTCTTTTCAGTACATAGCTCAGCTCAGCACATAGATCAGGATAGTTCAGCTCATATCAGGATAGTTCAGCTCATATCAGCATGTGTATGGCTGTGGATACTTCTTTTCAGCATATGTATGGCTCAGTCACTTCAAAATCTATGTCTCAGATATAAATTCGAGACATTCCTGATAACGTCGTAACATCATCTTTACCGGATCAAATCTAAGGCTAGTATATAAGTGCCAAATGACTTAGAGAGGGACAATTGATGAGACTTAACTACGTACCTTGCCAATATATAAGGAAGAATCAAATCCTATTGGATCTGTATATGGTCTAGATAAAATTGTATGCAGTAGGGCAGGGATGTCGGTCGGCCAATTTTGAGCAAGGGTCGGCCAATTTTGAGCAAGGGCCAACCTGATAACCCAATACAAAACTACGTGTGTGGTAGGGGCTGCAAACATTGACACTATCTGGAAGCCCCATTAGACCATATTAAGATTGGATCTGGGTTTGGTAGGGTTTATCTTTTTTACCCTTGCTTTGAAAGGGTTAGCTATGGTTACGTGTTTGATCCGATCGTAATCATGAGAGTAAAGTTCTATTGAGATAATGGTTGTATGGGTTGTTAGAGTTGTGTTCCAAGTTTGTAAGGATTGGATCAGACAAGTTAGTTTGGGTTGATCAAAGATTGAGTTTTAATGGTTAGATTATGTTATGGGTTAAATGAGTCCAGAGATTATTATGGAGATTGACTTGTAGATAGGTATTGTTGGGATATACCGACCGATCCTTTTACGCCGACTCATCCTCGGGTCTGTCCTACCGACGCCCGATTTTACCGACCGCACCGACCGATGACTGCCGATAGTAGCTGCCGACATTATCCGACCAAAGGTGTGTCGGCCGGACGGACCCATTCTGTTCCCGACCAGCCGAGCGGCGGAGCCCAAATCACCGACTTACTGTCGGGGGTGGCAGCCGACGTCCGACTTCAGCGAGGCATTAAATCAGCCGACGGTGTCTCCGGGTTATCACCCGACATCCCGACAGTCGAATACCGACGTACAGTCGGCTAGCCCACCCAAGGACCGTACGACCGCTATGGGCTGTTGTCTTGTCAAGGACATGCTGTGCGACTGCCCTAGGGCATTGTCCTGCCAAGGGCATGGGTTAATTCTGACAACCCACGGTGATTTGACAGCCTCCGACGATTTGACAACTCCTCAGTTGTCTGCGTCATTAATGGCGGGACCACGCCGCATTCTACTGTAAAAAGGGGTAAGGCAACAGTCTTGGTAAGCTCTCTGATGCTCCCTCCAGCTCCCCAAGCTTTTCTTAGTCCTCTCGAGCTGAGCCTCTGATTTTTCACTGTTGCCTAGTCTCTCTGACTTGACCGTCGGAGGGTCTCCGTCGGAGGCATCTCCGGTTTGTGAGGACTTCTCTTGCAGGTGTGCGATCTTAGCAATAGGACGACGGAGGATTGACCGTAACAGATTTGGCACGCCAGGTAGGAGCTCGACAGAGGTAGGATAGCAAGCTCCCTAGAGCTTCAGAGACCTCTCGAGATGACGAAAATCAGAGCTCAGCGATCGAGAGCTATCGAGTCGGTGAGGCACTCTTCCTGTCGGAAAGAGCCCTCTCCGTCACCCTCCATGGCGGAGCCCAGCTCTCCACACCCGACGGTGACCACGGAGGCCCAGATCGCGGCGATCGTGCGATAAATGACCGTTCTGACGGATGCGGTCAAAAATCTCCAGCAACAACCGACTCAGTTGCCGCGACTGCCGGCAGAACAATCGGCGGTGCATCCCATGCCGTCCAGAAGCAGCCACCGACGCCCGCGTCCACTCCCATCTTCTCCTCAAGAGCAGCCGTCTCACCACTCCCATCGAGAAGGGGGGAGGCGGCCATAGCGTGACGCCCGTCGGTCTCGACGTCCCTCTCCTTCCCAGATGGAGCGAGCGAGGAAGGAGAAGTGGCTGCAGACACCGTCTGCCTCACTCTCAAATTCATTGGGAGGATCGACTCCTGGAGTTTCTCAACACCGATGGTGAGACGACTGCGAGCGCAAGTTCAAAGAAATTGACCGTCGGCTTGTCCAGCTCCAGGCAGATGGATGGAAGTCATCGAACGACGTCGACTTTTGGACCACCCAATCTCTCTCCTGATTCATCCTTGACGAACCGATCCCTAGTCGGTTCAAGATGCCTCACGTGGAGCCTTACGACGGCTCCACCGACCCAATCGACCATCTAGAGAGCTACAAGGCTCTCATGATGATTCAAGGGACAATTAATGCCCTCCTTTGCATCGGCTTCCCCGCCACACTCCGCAAAGCTGCCAGGACCTAGTACTCCAGCCTCCGCTCGAGAAGTATCTACTCCTTCGGACAGCTCGAACATTCTTTTGTGGCCCATTTCAGCACCAGTCGGAAGCCGCCGCGAACCTCAGACAATCTTTTCTCCCTCAAGTAGGGAGAAAATGAGACTCTACGACACTTTGTGGCCCGATTCAACGTGGCCACACTCGAGGTCTGGGACCTCAATGAAGACATGGCTATTTCGGCCATGAAGAGGGGGCTAAGGTGGTCTCGTTTCACATACTCTCTGGACAAGACTCTCCCCCGGACGTATGTCGAATTGCTGGAGCGCGCATACAAATACATGCGTGCAGACGAAGGAGCTTCCGATCGACGTCTGACCGAGAGCACGGGCCAAAAGGAGAAGCACAAGAAAGGTCAGGCTCCTGCTGAACCCAGCAGGCCCCCGACCGACAAACGAGTTTCACCCCGATGATGGAGTCCGAGATCGCCCCAACGGTGAAGTCCAAAGCTGGTGCATCGCAGGTATGACTCCTACACTCTCCTCTCTACTTTTCGTGCGCAGATCTTGATGGAAATTGAAGGAGCAGAATATCTGCGACGGCCTCCGCCTCTGAAGGCAAAAAGCCTCGACCGGAGAAGATACTGCCGGTTCCATCGGAGTCACGGGCATACCACCGAACAATGCATCCAACTCAAAGATGAGATAGAGGACCTCATCCAACGAGGCTCTCTCGAAAAGTACCGAAGGGACCCACCGGCTCGGCCCCTTAACGACCGACAACCCCAACCGACTGAAGAGGCGGTGAATAATCAGCCTACGGCTGGGGTCATCAACATAATCTCCAGACGACTGGATCGGGAGACGACTACTGGAGAAGAGTCGACGAAGAGGCCACGCCAGGACAATGTAATCATCTTCACAGATGAGGATGCTCGGAGAATCCAAACTCCCCATGATGACGCTGTTGTTGTCTCAACAACAATAGCGAATTATGATGTAAAAATAATCTTTGTCGATAATGGAAGCTCAACTAATATTTTATTTTACTCGACCTTTTTCCGAATGCGACTGTCGACCGACCGACTCAGGAGGGTCTTTACGCCCCTCGTGGGTTTCACCAGGGAAGCCGTCACGGTGGAAGGAGAAATTACCCTTCCCATGATAGCTGGGACCGAACCACGATAAAACACCATCCATATGATATTCACGATCATCCGAGTACCTTCGGCCTACAATGCCATACTTGGAAAATTCGGGCTAAATATCGTCAGAGTGGTAATTTCGATGTACCACCTACTGGTTCGATTTTCGACCAAAAGTGGAGTCGGAGAGCTGCACGGGGATTAACAACTCGCTCGGCAGTGCTTCCAAATTTCTACTCAGAGCACTGAGTCGAAGGACTCCCTGACGGTCGACAAGCTAGATCAATGGGAAGAGGAAGAGCGGGGTGAACCGACTGAACAGCTGATCTCCGTCTCGATGACAAGGAACCCTGAGCAGGTCATCTGGGTCGGGTCGGAGTTGACCGACCCAGAGCGATGGCAGCTGATAGAACTGTTGGAGGATAACGCCGACGTATTCGCTTGGTCGGCAGTGGATATGTCCGGTATACCTTCGGAGATGATAACTCACCGACTTAACATCACCCCTGGAGCGAAGCCGGTGAGACAGAAGAAACGGACATTCACCCCCGAAAGACAGAGGGCCATCGACGAGGAAGTGGACAAGCTGCTTGAGGCCGACTTCATCAAAGAAACCACCTATCCCGATTGGCTCGCAAATGTCGTCATGGTGAAGAAAGCCAACGAAAAATGGAGGATTTGTATCGACTACACCGACTTGAATTGGGCCTACCCGAAGGACAGCTTCCCACTGTCGAAGATCGACTAACTGGTGGATGCGACGTCCGGACATCGACTACTCAGTTTCATAGACGTCTTCGTCGGATATAACCAGATCCGGATGGCGTCCGAGGATGAAGAGCATACGGCCTTCATGACTGCCAAGGACCTTTATTGCTACAGAGTGATGCCCTTCGGTCTGAAGAATGCCGGAGCCACCTACCAATGCCTCGTCAACAAAGTCTTCAAGAATCAAATCGGGCGCAATATGGAGGTTTACGTGGACGACATGCTGGTGAAGAGCGCACAGGCTTCAGACAATGTCTAAGACTTGGAAGAAACCTTCCGCACTCTTCGACAAAATTGGATGAAGTTAAATCCGACCAAGTGCGCCTTCGAGGTAGCTTCGGGGAAGTTCCTCGGGTTCCTCATTTCTCAACGTGGAATCGAGGCCAACCCCGAGAAGATAAGGGCGATCATCGACATGCGGCACCCGAACAGCAAAAAAGAGGTGCAGCAGCTCAATGGAAAGGTCATCGCGCTTAGCCGATTCATCTCTCGATCGGCGGAGAGGTGCCTCCCGTTCTTCAAAACCCTGAGGCAGATGAAAGATTTCTCCTGGCCGAATGAGTGCCGGCGAGCCTTTGAAGATTTGAAAAAGTACATGGCTTCTCTGCCCCTGCTTGTAAAGTCAGAGGTCGGAGAAACATTGTATCTTTATTTGGAAACCTCCTCAGAGGCTGTTAGTTCGATACTCATTCGGGAGAGCGAAAGCCAAATTCACCAGCCCATATACTACACCAGCAAGGTGCTCCATGGGGTCAAAACTCGATACTCGAGGGCGGAAAAGATGATATTTGCCCTGGTCGTATCTGTGAAATAACTCCGTCCGTATTTTCAAGCACACGCCATCGTGGTCCTGACCGACCAGCCCCTGAGGGCGATCCTCCGTCGCCCCGACACATCAGGATGACTAGCAAAATGGGCGGTGAAGTTGAGCGAGTTTGACATCCAGTACCGGCCGCATCTTGCTTTGAAAGCCCAAGTCCTGGTCGACTTTGTCGCGAAATGCCCGACAGCCGACCAAATGTCGGAAGACGGGAGCTCCAAAGCAGCTGCGACCTCCGAATGTGACCCCGGGTCAACCTGGGTGTTACACATAGATGGAGCTTCCAATGCCCAAAGGAGCGGTGCCGGGTTCCTGCTCACCAACTCAGAGGGGGTGGTTACCAAGTACGCCCTTCGATTCGACTTCAAAGCTTCCAATAATCAAGCCAAGTACGAAGCGCTTCTCACTGGCTTGAGAATGGTGCAGGAGCTCGGGATCGACAGCCTCAGGGTCTTCTCCGACTCTCAGTTGATTGTGAGGCAAGTCAAAGGCGAATTCGAGGCACGGGATCCGACCATGGCAAAATATTTCTAGAAGGTGAGAGATCTTGTGGCACACCTCAAGTATTTCGAGATCTCCCATATTTTCAGATCGGAGAATGCTTGGGCCGACGCGCTCTTCAGGCTCGCGACATCTGCCTATAGCACCCTGGGCCGGATACTCGTGGAGAGTCTCGAGCAACCGAGCATCGACAGGGCCGAGGAGGTGCTGCAATTGATGATCGAGCCAAGTTGGATGGACCCGATCATCCGGTACCTGACCGACAGAACCAGTCCCAAAGACCCTGCGAAAGTCAAGCGACTCCGATGGGCGGCCTCCCAGTACGTAATGATGGATGGGCGACTCTACAAAAGGTCGTTCTCCCTTCCCTTGCTACGGTGCTTCGGATCGGTGGATGCGGACTACGCACTCAGGGAGGTGCATGAAGGGATCTGTGGGAGTCACTTGGGGGGGCAAATTCTTGGCCTATAAAGTCCTGCGGCAGGGTTACTACTGGCCCACCATGAAGAAAGATGTGGTTGACCTGGTTCGGAGGTGCGAGCCATGCTAGAAGTACACTAATTTGCAATACCGGCCCGCCAACCAACTGACTGCCATTATCGCCCCGTGGCCTTTCGCCCAATGGGGGATCGACATACTCGGCCCTTTCCCTCCGGCGTTTGGCCAAAAAAAATGTTTATAGTTGTCGCGATCGACTACTTCACCAAGTGGGTGGAGGTCGAACTTCTGGCGCAATTTAGCGAGCGTAATATGGAAGACTTTGTCCAGAAGTCCATCATCTTTAGGTTCGGACTGCCGCACACCATCATCACCGACAATGGGCGATAGTTCGACAATAATGACTTCAGAGAGTTCTGTGTGAGGTTTCATATCATGCACAAGCTGACTTCGGTCGGACATCCACAGTCCAACGGAGAAGTCGAAGTGACCAACTGGACCATTCTGCATGGACTGAAGACCCGACTGAACGCAGTCAGAGGTCTCTGGGTCGAGGAGTTGCACTCGATCCTTTGGGCGTACCGAACGACACCTCGTGTCCCGATCGGAGAAACTTCTTTCAACTTGGCCTTCGGGATGGAGGCAATGATCCCACTGGAGATCGGGCTACCATCAACTAGAGTTGAGCAATACTGTGAGCCAGATAACTCTGAGTATCGAGAGCTGACTTGGATCTCCTTCCCGAACTCCGACACGAGGCTCAACTCCGCATGACTTTCTACCGACAGAGAGTGGCACGATACTACAACGCTAAAGTCAAGCTGAAGTCCTTCAGACCTAGAGACTTGATTTTGAGAAAGGCAAAAGTCTCGAAGCCTCAGGATCAAGAGAAGCTATCCCCGAACTGGGAAGGCCCCTACAAGATAACTGACACTTGCAGGCTGGGCGTCTACCGACTTGAGACCTTAGAAGGGACGGCTATTCCTTGAACTTGGAATGCTGACAACCTGAAATTGTATTATCAATAAACTCTGTACTCCTTCCTTGCTCGGAATACAATACAATTTCAGAACTTCAGAGTCTGCAAAGTTTGGCCCTCCGTCGAGGGTCCGCTCTCGCCTGAAGTACAAGCCTCAACGCCCCGACTTGAGCCCTACGTCTCGTCGGAAATCTACACCTCAATTACCGAATCCACGACTCGATCGCCGAATCTATGGCTCAATCTACGTCCCAATCAATGACGACACATTAGATTCTATGACGGGGATCGGAGGAGTGGAATGTCTACGGCAGCCCCTGCCTTTAAAGGCAAAGGGCTTCGACCAATGCCGTTGGCTAACTTGCCAAACTTTCGACTAAGAAAGGGCAAAACGCCAAGACGACCGCGACGTACCCGCCTGACCAAGGTCTGGGCAACGGTATTCGACTTGCGACGAACCGATCCGGTCACGATCGGTCGAAGGATATTCGACTTGCCACCGTTTATCATACATCCCGACGTGCACGTCCGACCAAGGGCTGGACAATGGGTATTCGACTTGCCATCGTTATCCTATCCAAATACGTCGGACGCTACTCGACTGTCAGATTCTATGAAATGGTCGTGTCGACGAGCCACGTTCGGAGATTGGCTGACACCCGACCCCATGGCGCATCCGACTAAGGTCCGGGCGACAGACGCTCAACCTACGATCTGTACGGCTCCCGACCATCGGATCCTAAGCAGCCTGCGCAACAGTCAGAATGCCGACCTGTGATTGGGGCTTGTTCTACCCTTAGTGGGGTGCACTCCACTGATCACTTTGATCGGCTATGCTGGATCCTACCGAACATCCTAATGAGACATGTTGGAACTACGACCTATGCACCCATAGATGGTTCAGACGATCAAACACATTCAACTACACATGGGTAAAAGTGAGAAGTCTTTGATTTTACTAAGTTAAAATTGGGATGGATCTTGATTACAAAATTGGGACGAGGCCCGATTACAGATATCAAAGGCTGAACAGAAAGTAAAAAAGTACAAGGATAACTAAGCGGATACTCCGACTATTTGTCGGAGTCGGCTTCTTCCACCGGGTATAGTTCGGGAGCAACCGACGTGCCCACTCGGGTCGATGAGGGACTGGGGGTTGGAGCCGCCTCGTCCTCGGTGACTCGTTCTGTCGGTAGTGGGTCGGCCTCTTCCTCTGCGGCTTGGTCCTCCGACCCTGAAGGGACGATCCCGCTCAGGTCGAGCTCCGGGTGCAGACTCTAGATCGCTTCTCGGGCATCCTCGTACCCCACCCGGTAGGAGGTGAAGCCGCTCTCGAGGAGATCCTCTCAGTACTCCTCCAAACCATGGAAGTCCTCCACCGCCTGACCCAGTGCCTCCCTGGCCGACTCCGCCTCCGCCTTCAATATGTCGGCGTCGGCCTGAGTGGAGGACAGGTTCTCCTCAGCCTTGGCCAGTTTCTCCAGGCTAACGTGAAGCTGTTCGCGCTCGGCCTCGAGTTCCCTAACGCAGCCGTCCCTCTCGCACCTCAGTCGGTGAACGGAGTGGGTCTTGCACCGAACCTACTCGCGGGCCGACTGAAGTTCGGTCTCCAAGGCAGCTAGGCCGTTGGTGAGTCGGGAGATCTCCTCCTCGAGCCTAGCCTCACGGTCGACCGACAACTTCAGCTGGTCGACCAGCGTCGCCTTCTCAGCCTCGGCGGTTTCTGCCTTCTTCTTCCAGGCTGCCTGGACGTCGCTGAACCTTCGGTACCCAGCCTCCAGCTTGGATATATTATAGATCAGCTGCGGACGGAAGGCCGACTATCAGAAAATCGAATTGATGGAAAACAATAATGAAGAGGAGAAAGGAAGAGTAGGAGCCCACCTGGATCATAGTCGGGTAAAAAGAAGAAAGCATGTCGGACACTGGCCGACTCTTCATGATCTCCCAGTCAGTCAGGAGAATAGTTGCTTGGCACAACCTCTTGGCCAAATCATGATTGGCCAGGGCCGACGCTCCTTTGGGAAGCTGGACGACGGATGATGCGGCTCGGCCGGCCGACCTTGTGTCATCACCCGACGCCATTGGAGCCTTCCCTCGTCCGACCGTCCAGGCCCAAAAATCGAAGAGGGACGGAAAGCTCGAGCTCGACTGGATCCCTCCCGAGGCTGCGACGGCAGCCGCTGCAGGTCCTTCGAGCTCACGTACTTCGACCCGATCCTCTTCCATTGGTGGGGGAGCCGACGCTCCTTCGGCTGCCTCCTTGATCGCCCCTTCCTCGGATGGCACCTCAGGTGGCACCGTCGGTGCCGACAGAGCGATGATCGGCTCGTAGCCCGATGCATGTTCAGCATCGGGCTGCGCTCCCATCGCCGCAAGGTCGGTCGGCGATGCTATCTTAGGCCTCTTGGGAGGCCCCGATGGCTTGGCCCCGTGCGCCGGCCTTTTTCTCGCCGCATATTGCCGAATGTCGGCGTCGGTCAGCCTCACTCTCGGTGGCATCCCTGCAATTTCAACGAAGGGTCAGTGCAAGTCCAAAGATGGATAGAAAAGACAAGGGACGACCAACAGATCGAGATGTACCTAAACGAGGAACCAAACTTAGGCCGACATCGTACAGAGCTTGCTCGGTGATGAGCTCCCTCTGCTTCGGCACCGACACATCCTTCAGTCGGTGAAAATCCTCTCGATCTCCATCCTCCACCCGACTATTCTCATTCGGCTGAGTCCGAGGGTCCCCCAGCTGGAAGGGAACCCCCAAGGAAGCGGAGAGGAGGCAAAGAAAAATTGATTCTTTCACCCATGAATTGACGATGGAAGACCGGTGGTGAACGAAAGACTCTTCCGGAGATTGAAGAACCACCACCCTCGGACCTTCGGATGGGGTCGGAGGATGAAGAACGTCCGGAAGAGAGAGATACGAGGATAGGTTGGCAAAAGTCGACACAACAATGCAAAGCTGATTATTAGTCGGACTGAGTTTGGCGCCAGTTGAGCCGGACAAAGTCCGTAATAATCCAGGACGTTCCGGACGAACTTCGAAATCGGGAAGTGAAGACCTGCCTGAAGGTCCTCGACATAGAAGGCCACCTGGCCCGGAGACGGGTTGTTAATCCGACCCTCAGCCCCAGGGGCGAAGAGCTCGAACTGCTCTGGGATACTATATTACTCCCTGAGCCGTTCGACGTTTTTCCCCGAAAGTGAAGAAACCTCCACCTCCGGGGTCGACCGTGAGTCGTCGGTCGGGTTCCCCGACTGACTTCCTCGTGGGGAGGTTCTAGCCATGATGCTAGCCCCAGAAAGGAGAACAAAAGAAAATGGCGAAGAGGGAAGGGAACAAGAAGACAAAGACAGACAAAACTCCAAGAAAAACTTTCGAAGGGAGAGCACCAAGACAGCTACCTGGAACTGGGGGACAACTCGATAAAGCCTCAGTGCCAGGAGCAGATTTGCAGCAAAATTGAAATTTTGGATGCAAGTGGCCGCGTATATATAAGGCCCATCAACGGTTGAGATGAAAGCACGCCGGATGAGGGCTTCCCGGATGCTGACACGTGGCGGTGCCTGGGCCCTTTCTCGACCCGACGATTCGACGCACCCGCCCCAGATCAAGCCATGTCGCCTCCATCCGCGTGAACAGATTCGGCCCAATGGCCCCCTGCCACGTGGCGAAAAAATCGTGTCTCGGGATTTACTAACCGACGGCGGTTTGTGTTCCCGAGGAGACGACGATTCAAGTTCCTAAGGAGACGGCGGAGGCGGCGGTTCAAGTTCCCAAGGAGACGGCGGAGACGGCGGTTCCTGTTTCCAATGGGACAACAGTTCACGTTCCCAATGGGGCGTCTGACACCGGGCCGTTCGTTGGTACGGTCGCCAGAATCGGAGCGCAACGTGATGGAATGCCAGAATCAAAGCATGACGTGGTGCCAGAGTCGGAGCATGGTGTGATGAATGTCCACTCCTTTCATTCGAAGTCGTCACCCATGCGGAGATGCTGGCCAGCACGACATCCGACTTAGGAGTGGGGGGGGCAACTGTTGGGATATATCGACCGACCCCTTTACGCCGACTCACCCTCAGGTCTGTCCTACCGACATCCGACTCTACCGACCGCACCGACCGACGACTGCCGACAGTAGCTGCCGACATTATCCGATCAAAGGTGTGTCGGTTGGACGGATCCATTCTGTTCCCGACCAGCCGAGCGGCGGAGTCCAAATCACCGACTTACTGTCGAGGGTGGCAGCTGATGTCCGACTTTAGCGAGGCATTAAATCGACCGACGGTGTCTCCGAGTTATCACCCGACGTCCCGACAGTCGAATACCGACGTACAGTCGGCTAGCCCACTCAAGGGCCGTATGACCGCTATGGGTTGTTTTCTTGTTAAGGACATGCTGTGCAACCGCCCTGGGGCATTGTCCTGCCAAGGGCTTGGGTTAATTCTGATAACCCGCAGCGATTTGACAGCCCCCAGCGATTTAACAATTCCTCAGTTGTCTGCGCCATTAATGGCGGGACCACGCCGTATTCTACTATAAAAAGGGATAAGGCAACAGTCTTGGTAAGCTCTCTGACGCTCCCTCCAGCTCCTCAAGCTTTCCCTAGCCCTCTCAAGCTGAGCCTCTGATTTTTTACTGTTGCCTAGTCTCTCTGACTTGACCGTCGGAGGGTCCCCGTCGGAGGCATCTCCGGTCTGTGAGGATTTCTCTTGCAGGTGCGCGACCTCGGTGATCGGGCGACGGGGGATTGACTGCAATAGGTATGATGAGTGAAAGGGTATCGACCTGATGTTGAGCCTAGTCAAATGTGGATCAAGGTTTCACTTGTTCTTGCTCAAACTTGACTCAATTTAAATTATTGCCGGTCCTAACATACAAATTGGTCAGTTCATATCCTTATTCATGATACACATGAGAAGCAAACCATATGACAATTAGAGTTGCAATGTGTAATATCTATGAAGGGGTCTAACTTTCGTTTGCATGCATATTTTACAATTCTTATATAGTAATGTAGTTTGATTCTTGATCTAGATCCTTGTCAGTCCAAATTTCTCGGTTTGTAGTTTATTCGGAGTCCAATCATTTGAGTCCCTTAAACGTATGGTTGAAGCGTGTCAACCAGGTCGACCTGCGCCGCAATCCATAGTCCAAAACCAAAAGCGGCGGCCGAAACAAAAACAAACAGCAGCGGCCAACAAATCTCCGAGGGTAAGCGGGGGACCCGAACATGTTTCTCCCCTAAAAATGAAACAGGCCTATCGCGGGTAGTGCAACTGGGCCCCAGCACATCCAAAGCACCAGTCCGCTTCTTTCCTCCCCTATCCGAAAACGTGTTTTTTATTTTTCAGGCGACCCGGACCCCAATTCACCACATGCGCTTGTTCGCCTTCACCTGCTAGTTCATACCCGGCCCTCGCGCGGGCGGCCCGCCGTGGACTGCGATGTGCGACGTCGACAACGAAAAGTCTATAAATATATAGCCTCTCTCCTCGAGTCCTCCTAAAAGGTTAACCATCGGGCTCCGGTCTTCAGTTCAAACACCACATCTCATTCCGCTCTCTCTTCTCTCAGTCCACTACTTCACGGAGATAGCAGTACCATGGACTGCGAGGAATCCTCTTCGTCCAGCTCTTTTTCATCCAATGAAGTCCCAGCCACCAGCTCCCCGTCCTTCTCCTCCACCTCCCCGCAACTGCCCGCAAAGTCGCCGAAGCGCCGAGCAGGGAGGAAGAAGTTCCGGGAGACGCGTCACCCGGTGTACCACGGTGTCCGGGAGCGCAAAGGCGGCAAGTGGGTGTGCGAGGTGCGGGAGCCCCACAAGAAGAGCCGCATCTGGCTCGGAACCTACGCCAAGCCGGAGATGGCTGCCAGGGCCCACGACGTCGCCGCAATAGCGCTTCGCGGCAAGGCGGCGCTCCTCAACTTCCCCGACTCGGCGTGGAGTTTGCCACGAGCGGCGTCGTCTTCCGCCGAGGACATTCGGCGTGCTGCGTCGAAGGCAGCTGAGATGTTTCGGCCTGCCGTGTCATCGCCGGCGCCGGAGGTGCGGCCAGCGGCGGTGTTCGTGGACGAGGAGGCGCTGTTCAACATGCCCGGATTGCTGGATGACATGGCGAGGGGGCTGATGCTGACGCCGCCAGCTATGCAGGAAGCGTTCGACTGGGATAGCGTGGAATGCCATATGGACCTGTCGCTATGGACCGACTGAAATGTTCATATCTGCTGCCGACCAGGTGGCGCTGGTAGAAGCGTAGAGTTAGAATTGACTTGATAGAGGGATTTTTGCCCTTTTCTTTGCTAGTACAGGGAACTTTAGTCGCTGTATTTATTCTACCTTCTCTTTTCCTTTTTTTTTTTTTTTCCATACATCAAATGTGCAAAAAAACATATTCTAGGAGATGCAAAATATTATTTTATTCACATTAGTTCTTCTTGAATCTAATTCCTGACTCCTTGAGCTTTCTTGCAGTGCAAGAGATCCCGCACAACTTAGTGCATTTTTCTTTTTTTTTTTTTTTTTTTTTTTTTTTTTTTTTTGTATAGATCAAATATACTGGCCTAAGGTCCGGAACAAGAACCAAAGAATAATAATAAAGAAGAAAAATACTGGAGAGAAAAAATATAAAAAAAATTGTTGCTCAAGTGCCTCATTTGGTTCTCTATTTTTTTTTTAAAGCAAGACATCGCACAAAAACACATCACGTGGACAAAATAAAAATAATATTTTATTTTAAACCAAAGATCCATCATGGAAGGGTAGTCCGACAACTCTTCCCTCTACGGTATGACTTGACTTAGCTGAATATACACTAACACTATAAAAAAATAATTAGCTCATAAATACTTTGGAGTTTGTGATGCAGGCTCCAATACTCTCCCTCCTCGTAAACTTCACACTAACAACTCCAAGCTTACCGTGCAAGGCTTCAAACCCCTCGATTGCCGAATTTTTGGTGAAAAATATCTGTCACCTGATTCTTTGTAGAAGTAAATCAACTCCTTTACGTACAATTTTTCTCTAACAAAGTGATAAATCATGATGTATTTCGTTCTCATATGAAATATCAGTTTTCTTACTCATCATGTAGCACATTAACAATATTTGTTTTTGCAGTTGGTTTGCTGGTCTCGTAAAGATCGACTTCAATATTCTGCAAAATCCTTCCGCTCTAAGCCTAGTTTTGTAATGTTCGCTAGAACTATCACACTTTTCGTCTCATACACTCACTTGCAAGAAATAGATGAGTACCACTGGGCAAAAAAACTAAATCCTATTTTTCATTCTTTTAATTGAAAACTAAAATCTCTTTTTTTATGACATCATTTCAAAGATCAATGTCCTTACCTCATCATATAAAGTGAAATCCTGCTGATCAATAATAGTATAAGTAATAGAAGAACAATTCCAATATGCATGTCAATTAATTGGATACTTCTTTCTCTTGGTTCCTATAAGGGTGATGGATCCTCAAGATCATTGTCATCTTCAAGTAATTTCATATCATCTTCTTCTTTAACAATATCTTTCTTTTCTTAGAATTTGGGAAACATACATCATTTTTCTATGGATTTTTATGGCTACTAAAAGTAGGCAAAGATGAAGATGATTCCAGCTATTAAGCTGGAGAAGGAGAAAAAGGCTGAATATATACCTTACCTTTCTAGGGATATATCCTCTTTAGATATACAGTCCCCACTAGCAACTGATATAAGATTGCCAATTGGAAAATATAACCCATCAAAGGACCATCAAGAAGAACTCTTGCAAAAAACATGTCCAAAAATATAAATCTTCTTTGTCCGGAATTAATATACCTCCAACCTTTCCCATCCCATTATAGCCAAACAATATCCATTTGACAGACTTCTTGACTAGCTTATTACAGAAATCATCATAAGCATGCACAAAGCAAACCCATCCATGCATACGAAGATGAGAAATATCTTGGGATCCATACTCTTCAAATGTGTCTCATTAATAACATATACTAGTGTTTGCAAAAACTGTCTAAAATTCATATTTCATATTCTTTGCATGAATTACATTAGAGACAGCCTTAAATAAATATTAAGAATAGTTGGACAAGTAAGGTATCTACATATATATACCACAACTAGTCAAATAGTCAAAGAGTTCTTTTAAAAAATATTCACCACCATCGGTTATTAAACAATCAATTCTTAATCTCAAGAGATTTTCAATGAGATTTTTAAATTGATAAAACTTTTCAAACACTTGTGACATTTCTCTAACAAAATAAACCTTATATATCTAAAGAACTCGTTGATAAAGGTACTTGTATACCTCATACCAGTGATAGACAATATCAATCCTTCCCATTAGATATGAATGTACCACTTGTAGTGGTCGAGAGGGTCCTATTTTGTTCTCTTTAAATGATATATAGCTTGTGCTTCATTCTATAATGACATTCAATACAAATAGTGTTAGTACTCGCCTTCATTTTAGGAAGCCCATTAAATCATTCTTTACGATGCATATCGATCTTGAAGTCTATCATAATTTATATAAGCCAATATGGTATGATATAAATTAGCTATATCATACTTGAGTGTCCGAGCCATGTAAGAATTGCCAATAGATAAAATATAAAACTTATTCACTTTTCTGCTTTGAGTAACGAATTTTTTAGAAGCTTTAATATTTGAATAAATCTTTCTAACATTAGTTTTAAATAAAACAGAAAACACTATATCAATAATTTGTAAAATAGAAATCAAAATTTCTTCATATATATTATGCACATAGTAAATATTATTCACAAAAATACAAAACCAAAAGATATAAGAAACTGATCACCAATATTTTTGATAGGACAAGACGAAGCATAAGTAATAGCAACAATATTAGAATCAATATAATCACATAAATAATAAAATAACACTCAAAATTAATTAAACTAAATAAGAGCAAAATCAATATTTGTTATATGAGAAGAAATAGCAGTACATGTATGCTGATGATAATCATGACAACTTGCATCGACAGCTATATTGAGAATTAAGTATATAAGTATTAAGTGCTTGTTGATCAATGAATATATAAGTCTATCATAATTTATATGAGCCAATCTAGTATGGTATAAATTAGTCATATCATGCTTAAGAGCCCAATCCATATAAGAAATGCCAATGGATAAAACATAAAACTTATTCACTTTCCCGCTATGATCAGTTATAAACTAACTAGAAGCCTTAGCATACGCATAGATGATCTCTATAACATTAGGTTTCAATAAAATAGAGAATATTTTGTTTATGATCTGTTAAATGGAATTCAAATTTTTTTCATACTAACTACATAGTAAATATTATTCACAAAAAAAAAAAAACTAAAAGATGATATAAGAAATAGATCACCAATATTTTTGACAGGATAAGATGAATCATTAGTACTAGCAATAATATTAGAATTAATATAATCACATAAATAATCAAATATTTCTTTATGATCAGTAAGATGATCAAAACATTCAAAATTAATAAACTAATCATGAGCAAAATCAATCTTTGTTATATGAGAAGAGATAGAAGCACATGTATGCTGATAATCACGTCAACAGTAGTGAGACTATAACTATTAATTCTTTCTCTCTTCTATAATCTAAAGTAAATGAGGTATTATTAAACTACTCGAACTTCTCATCTTGCAATTTGAAATTTTTGGACAGAACTTTCTACATCTATAATAATTTTTCTCAAAGTAATAATTTTTCTTTAAATTAAAATTTTTGTCCTAATTTTCAAATTCTTTAATTGACATTTTTTTAAAATTTATTAATTTATTATTATATTTTTTATTTTTAACTTTATTTTTATACCACTTCTTTTTAAGGAGATATAGTACTCACATATATAAATATTAAGTACTTCTTGATTAATAAATATATTTTTCATGATTGCTAATATAGGTTGCTTATATCATCTAATGATAGCAAGCATATAAGCACTATATATTAAAACTACGAATCAATAGCCTACATTATTCACTTTCAACATAGCAAGAGTTTTCATTAAGCATGACAAGCCCATCAAATAATTTTCTTTCACGAAGAAGGTAGTGGGAGATTGCAAAAGTAACTTATTTGAGAGCACTCGCTTCATTGTCCACAAACTAAAGCTGAGTCTTATTAAACTTTGAGTGTATAGCTGAACAAATATTCTATGCTTTGTTTGTCTCCTCTGAGTCATAAATATATTGATATGTATTGCTTTTCTTGCTTTTTAATCTTTTAATTTTTCTCCTCACTTTTGCAAAGTTTTCAGTGACATCACCATATATACATTCTAGTTGATTTCTTATAAATCTTAGAGGAAGGATCAAATAAGACTTGATGTTAGACTTTCAATAGGCATAATTGGTAAAGGTGGGGAACCTCGGGGGGTGGGGCACTGCAAGACCGCAAGAATTGTGTAGTATATGCGATATGGTAGTCAAGTCGGATGCTTCACACTTTTGAATTGGGATCAAGTTTCACATGAGTTAAGTGCAATAATATTTTTATTGAATTGTTTTTCTTCCAAATGCATTCAATTGTGTAAAATAATGCACTCCATTTTGTATAACGTCACACCAAGCTTGTCGGAATGTTGGGTGTACCAACCTGATTTGATCCATATCGTCTTGATCAGTTGCAACCTAAAGCAAGATAATGATGTTTTGTTGGCTTGTCTATAACATGATTTTTAGCAATTTTAATCTTGATCATGGCATTGCTAAAACCATGGGTCTATGTTAGGATCCAGCACCTTGAAAGGTATCCTTAATTGGTCAAATTTAGTATTGCTGATCAGACTTTAGCATTTAGCTCCAAAAATTAGTGTAGCGTATCCGAGTCCAATACATATTGAAAACTTACATAATTATGAAATACTTTAGCAGTCAATTTTAAAGATCGGAAGAGAGTTGAACTCTTTCAATAGTTTGATTCTAGATTATGATATTAAATATGAGAAGCCATTGTTCATCAAGATTATTGAGATTGGTTAAAGATATAAGCATTCAAACAATTTTACAAATATTATTTTTCTTATATTTTTTTATTTATTAGGTATTATGAATAAGAAAAATGTATATCGAAAGATTTTAATAAACAAATCTTTTAATATTTTAAATAAATAATTTTAAAGATATAAATATATGATTTAGTTAAAATTGTATGGAATCTAACATTCTCTCGTATTTCACTTTTTTTTCTTGCCGAGTCACACTTAATATACGTCCAAATCTGATTTCCATATCTTTGTCTATACAACACTAGCCGAATTTGGTCCAAACTTTTCTTTTTTTAGTGTAAGGGGGAAGCACCACCACCCTAAGAAACTTAACATTGTGATGATTCATCAAGACGGAAGAAAATAAATATTTTCCAGATAGTGATTTCAAATACATGGAACGTTGATGTTTTTTTTTACCTCTGTTCCGTAAGTGGAAGGTTTTTTCTTCAAAAAAAAAAAAAAAAAACCTTTTTTCTTCCAACATTACATGGACATTTACATAACCTCCCAAGTCAGACCAACGTTACCAGGCCTAGCTAAAAGAGAAGAACCCACAACCGGCACAAAAGCAATGCACCTTTGATGGCCCATTAACAAGGATCACTGGATAACGGGCTCCCGTGATCGTCACTCGAAATCCCAAGCTTTACGGTCATCTGGGTGATGGTGAATTTTGGGCCAGAGTTGTGACAAAGGAATTCTTCATCTTGGAGAGGTGTGAGCCTCTCAGATCTGATCGGCTAGTTAAGGATGCAGCCTTTGGGAGTAAGCGTGGGCCTAGTAAAAGCAAAGGAATATATATATATATATAAACAAAAAATAGAGATACTAGCTATATAAAACACCAGACTCCATTACAAGTGACGAGAAGGAACAGAAATAGAGCAGGCTCTATTGATTACTTTTGTCGCGCCCTTTGGAGGGAGAATGTCACTTGTCACAAATTTCAGCAGAAAGAAATTGACAAGCATGAAGAATCGCTATTTCGTTTGCAGGGGTGTACTTAAATTTCTTCAAAATGGCAAAAAATGACTTAACGTGATGGCGTAGGTAGATGGAACCACATACAAGTTCTGCAACTAGAATCACATCGGACTCTCCAAAATGATTTCTTGAGAGGAAATTCTAATATATATTAACCAAAAATTTTTGTATATCGCATGCGGTGCAGCAAAAATACACTATCCTATCTTATTGGGCTGCGTACTCACCGTTTTTCAATACATATTGAACACCTGCAGTTCTATTTTTTCGTTTGAAATTTTGAATGACGAAAATATTTTTCTTCCGAAAAAATTATGACATTCTGTAGTATATTATGTCATCTTATGGTCAAATTATGATTTCATGCACGACAGCAAGTCATAACTTGGCCATAGGATGTCATAAAAAAGAGAGGGGCATTTTCATCATTTATAATTTTATAAATTTTTAATGACGAAAATATTCTTTTTTCTTTATGATTTTGGAAAAAAATTATGACTTTCTGCCCAACGGAAAGTAATCATAATTTGACTGCACAATATGCCCACAGAATGCCATATTTTTTTTAAAAATGAGAGGTATTTTCATCATTTAAAATTTCAAACGAAAAAAAAAGAACTACAAGCATTAAATGCAAGTTGAAAAGCTACATGGTCTAATAAGATGGGATGATGCATTTTTGCTGCACCACATGTGGTGCACAAAGAATTACTCCTTTGAAAAGCATAAAAAAATAATTAGGCCATAAGGCCCACAATGAAGAAACCAAGAATAGCGGCCCACCTAACAGCAAAATAGAACCAAGAAGTCGTTCGTGGCATTTTTTTTTGGGAAGTCCACTACTTCTAGATCTTGGAATCTCATCTCATCAACGGTTGTATCTTTAGCAAAAACAGTATTCACCTTCCTTTGCACACATCACCATCAGATCACGCGCCACACAGATATCAAAGCACTCAGAAATTTATCATTCATCCATCTGCACAGATCTCAAAGTGATCCATGGATGATCCAATGGTGGATTCATGCAAAAGATACAACCCTGATCCTCTTCGAGGTTGCAGGTATTACAGCTCTAATAGTAGGATTTGAGTGATGATTATATGTTGTTTCCCTGGAAGATTGGAAGGTGGTGGATATGAAATTTGACTCAATCGGTAACAGCAAAAACGTTACTAGAATGCCATAGGACCACGCTGATATTCCAGTGTCATGGACTTGCTAAGTTCTTTAAATCTCAATGGTAGAGGCTAGTCATTGTATCGAAAATCATCATTCTAAATTCTTTATCTGACTTCAAATCCTACATAGTTAATATTTTAGATTTAATCCCTTCTATACAGTAGGTTTTTCCTTTTTTTTTTTTTTTTGGTTGTTGCGGGGGTGTGGTGGCGGGGCGGTGTAGTTGTTCTGATCTTACTAGAATTTAATCCACTCATTTTTCCTAACCATTTTAGTCCAGTCATATCATTAACTTATTATTTTTTTTGAGATATCACTAACTTATTGTTAATAATGATAATCCAACAATTGCAAAAGCAATAAAATTATGGTATTCACTATATATTTAGGAACTGACACTAGGCTCTTGTATGAATTAATTAGAAAGATTTGACAATCTTTCCACGTTGGCACCCTCTTAGAAATTTATCCACCCCTTTAGCTACTTGTTTAGCATTACAAACAATAACAACAACAGTAGAGAAAGCAATAAAATTGTGGCATTGATTATCAAGGGATTACTCTCTCTCTCTCACGCACACAAACCCGTGAAAAATAAGAACTGAAATCTTATCCACATGTTCCGTTGTTAGCTTAACGCTAGTGATGATTTTAACAACAAAGACAGAGGGTAATGACATGACAGTATTATTCGATCATATCTAAACCATGATCGAAACAATTATTTATGTGTAAATTTACGGCCAGGCCACGCCAGCTGTGGGAGTAAAAGCCACATGGTTGCTATCCGATTATTTTCTGAACAGACCAAGATCTGAAACACGAGCGGCAATGAAGAGTGTATAATTTGGCTGGCCGATCACCTCAACACTCAGAGATCTATCTATTTTCAGGATGCATTTGGTTTGTAATTAAAATTAGATGTGGAATTAAAATTAGAATAGATAGAAATGATGATCGGAATGGCTATATCCCTCGATGCTTTTGATTTGTAGTTCAAATTGGAATCAAATTGGTATCAAAATAGGATTTGAATACTAGGAGAAATTAGAGATTAGCTTTTAAAAGATTGGGGCATATTCTAATTTTTCCTTAAAATTGGAATGAGAACAAAATTTTTCACAAGCAAATAGTTGAAATGGAAATCATTCGTTCCTATTCTTATTTTAGAGTCTAACTATTCCTAATCAAATATGTGGGCAAGGCATTAGACTATTTATGCAGCCAGTTTACAAACTTTATTTATTTATTTCAAATTACCAATATTTCTTGACTGTAGGCTCCAAGCCAACGCTTAGGAATTTTTTTTTAGGTATTTTATTTCTTCTCCAACCAGTGCGTCTCTCAATTGGTTTTGAAGCCACACACTCTGGAGTAGGCAAAATTTTACACACACACACACACACACACACATATATATATATATATATAGACACACACACATAAATATATATATATATATATAAAGAGAATGCTTTTCAAAAAGCCTACTAATCCCTTCAGCTTTTGTGTTTTCATTAAAATATAATCTTAATGAGCCGGATTATTAATTCATTGAAGGGCTCGATCAAGTTATTGAGTTGGATCCCTGTGGGCTGGTTTGGATCATTCAGTTATACGTTAGTGGTTCAGTACGTGATCTAATCTGGAGTCCTATTTAATTGTTCTAGATTTGAAGATCCTTGAGTTTGGATTATAATGTTCCAAAAGTTAAAACAATGGGATCGGTGATGTAATATTGTGAGATCATGCGCAATAAAATCCTTGCATTCAAAATTTTCAAATCTCAAAAACATATGCCCACAAACCTTTAATTTGGCTGGCTATTTATATAGAATCCAAAGATTCCTACCATAACGAAAATATTGTATGGCAATCATAACCCCTGATGAATACCAGGCTGATGAATATCGATTTTTCTCTCTTGCTGAGATCTTTCCTGCAAGTCCAATAATGCTCAAACCCACTATTTGCATCCAAAAAAAATCCATTATCAATTTATTTTAATTATGTTTTTTTATCAAAAAAAATTATTTTAATTATGCTTTGTAATTTCAGAATGAGTTACAAGAGCCCCAAAACAAAAGAAAAAAAATTTAGGACATTTCTTACTCATCTTCATGACGACATGCACAATTTGGTCATATTTGTACTACTCCATCTAGATAAACATGAGGCTCTTTACCTTTTTATCGCAATACTTCAAACCCTCATTTTAATGAGGGTTTAGAATATATTCTATAAAGATGAACGAGCTTGGCTTGCTGGCACCCTCTTAAGAAGGGGAATCTTATCCACCTATTTTGCAACTTGTTCAATGATCTGACAAGAATGCTAAGGAAAGCAGAAAATTTGTGGTAACGTGAATCTCTTTTAGAAAGATAAGATCATTTGAGGGCAGAGAGAAAAGTTGCATGGTGGCATCGATAATTATTTAGGAATCTCATCCACCAGTTTCGTTGGTATCAACTATTTAGGAATCTTATCCACCACTTTCGTCGTGGCCAGTAGCATAGGACTCTATTCAGAAAAAAAAAAAAAGAGAATCAGCATTCCCTTATTTTTGATGAAGAGGGAGGGTGGCCCATCTGGATTTATTTATATATTAATTATATTCATTTGATTCATATCTTCGCACATTATACGTGGCGCTTATCATTTTGATGTTTAGCTCATATCTTTCATTTTTATGCATAATAATTTTCTTATGGCAATTTATGTATTAGTTGGTAAAAAAAAACGACATCCGTTTGACGAACCCATCAGCTTTTTATACATATATTTTAAATTTCTGTTTAATAATCGATTCCACTTGAAACCACTTATTCTTTTCGTCACAGTCTAGCACTTGAAACCTTGTCCTGAGCCTTGGGATTGATCCGGATTTAGGTCTTTCCGACCGACCACACGTCTTTTATTCCCGGTCTTCCTTTCCTCGACACTTTCCACCGGCCTGCGAGAGCATATCAGGCTGATAAACTGTAGGGAGATCCAAGCAAGATCTAAAAGTTCGAACAAAACAAATCTTTGAAAGAAAAGGAACATAAGATGACGGACATGAACGTGGGGTAATATTCGATAATGAGAAGGAGCTCTAACAAGCGTGCATAAATTTAGAGCCAAAACCCGGGTGCAACCTCACTGGCATTCCTCCACTCGGAGATACACAACTTCCTGCAACCTCGATCAGAAAAGAAAAGATGGTTAGCCCATCCGCGCGTCGTCTCTTTCACGATAAGATCGAGCTGCAAATTAATTAATATTCCTAACTTGTGCATTTGTTCTTTGTCGACAGACGGATACGTACTGGATGGACAACATCGGCGCCATATATGACCGTGGGGGTGGCAGCTGCAACACCGGTGCGAGCTTTTCGCACGGCTCCAGAGGTGGGTACAACACCGGCGCCGCCTACGGGAACGGTGCATCAGGCGGCCACAACAAGGGCGCGACCTATGATGGCTATGATGTCTGGGGCAGCAACAACCTTGGCGCATTCTACGATCCCAGCGCGGGAGGCGGCGACGGCAACATCGGCGCGGTCTACCGTGGTGGCGCAACTGGAGGCGGCAACGTCGGTGCCTGCTACGGAGGCGATCCTCGCCGTCTTGGGGTTGGCTATGGTGGTAGACCGAACCACCAACGTTAACGGCGGGCGTGAGCTAGTCTGGAACGAAGTTGTCGTCGGATCCAATTAGCTATTTAATTCGACTGCCGCGCCTCCCGCTACCATCATATATATAATACCTTGAGCCATCATGTATTGCACGAGATACCACAGTATGGATCTATGTTTACCTTGTATACCTGGTATTGGCGAATAAATAAGGCTCTTCGATTCCTGAAGTTTGTTGTCTCTGCTCGCTCGTCCTGAATGTATACAAGTTCGCGACGCTAGTGCTATTTGTTTACGGGGAAGCTACGGATCGCGGTTGCATCCTTCGCGCGAAAGAAGGACTCACGTTCCTTCGTGCGAAGTCACCGTCGGATCACCCGTCGCACACCTGTCAATACGCTCCGACTGCCGTCTCCATCAGCCTCACAGCTCGTAAAGTGAGCGGAAACAGCTACGATGTCAATCGAAGGTGAACCCTTCTTCCGCGCCAAGGATACAGCTACGATGCAACTCATTGTGATTGGACCGGAAAATTAATCCCCCGGTAAAGATAAAGAGAAAAAGATTGCAACTCATTATGATTCGGTTCGTATAAAGAATAACATGTCCTCCCCACCCACCACACCCCCCAACCAAAAAAAAAAAAAAAAAAGGAAGAAGGAAAATATCCTGGCTGAGTTTTAACTAACCTCATAATGAATCTGACAATCTAAACTCAAACGCGAACTAATTCCAGAACTTCTTAATCTGAGAAGGCCAGTTCAAGTTCGTTCGAGCAAAGTTAATTAATTAGACAGGATTAGATGCTTAATTGCAAACATATGAGCCAAAATTTTGTTTGCTCAGATTAGGACGGAGCTCCACGAGAGTAGCGGTTAGTCTCGATGGGGTTGGGTGTGGTGCTATCTTACGGGCTTCTTGTTTCACTGCCAAAAACGCTAGTGATTTCTTCCCTATTTTCCTCTCAAGCATAGTCCACCAGAAGAGAGAGGGAGAGGAGATCAGATCGTCATTGGAGTCGAGGTAAGAACCGTTGCTCTTTCTTCTTCTCCCTTTGTTGGTCCTAAGCCCTACCACTACCAACTGGATTGAAATGATTCATCACCGAATTTCGTTAAAGAATCGGCTGCTCTGTTCCATGTTCCTCTTTCTTGCTTTTTTGTTTGATTTTTCTTCCACACGATCTACTATGATTTGGGGCCAAGGCTCCTACCGGAGCTCTAATCGAGCTCTCAGCCACTCCCATAACCAAAGTTAGAGTCTTCGTCGGTTGATAAGCTGGGCAGTACCATCCTTCTGCTTGTTTTGAGCCGATCTAGCGATAGTTCCCTTGATCCTTTCTTTATTGCTGACCACCATGGCCAATATTACTATCAAGGCCTCCATCACAGGCCGAGTCAGGGTGGATTCTTTTTCACCGTCATCTGCATTTCAAGTTTCTTCCACCTAGATGAAACACGGGCCATCTTCCTCTTTTAGTTTTATTCCCTCTTCCCCCTATTCTCTCCTTTCTTCTTTTCTCTCTCTACTCTCACTCTACATGGTTTACTAAATCCGGTGGAGGCTCCAAGTCTCTTACTTTGTAAACCTCAATAGAGGATCCTAGATCGATATTGCAGGCGACTATCCATCTAGTTATCCTCCATCCCAATCGTTGGACATATATGGCTCATCGATAATCTCTGGCTTGTTATCTTGTCCCCCTCAAGAAATCTCTACTTGACTGTTAAAAAATGGAAACCATGCTTGTGGTAATGCAACATGTGCCGCCGCAACGATCACTATAAAAATTTAGATTTTTAATGATAAGAATATTGACCATGTTTATTTTTATTATTAAATTTTTAATAATCATAAATATTTTATTATGGATGGCCATGGTTAAAAATTCTAATAAATAAAATATAAAATCATTAGGAAAAAATATTATATTTAATAATAAAATATAAATAATTATGAAAGATAAATGTTGTTGACGATTATGTTTATGATAAAAGATTAAGAAAAGATCGTTCAAGAGTTGAAAAATAATGATTTGAAAATAAATTAATGATTAAAAATAAGTTTCAATGAGGATTTAATTTTATTGCTAAATTTTTTTTTAAAAAATTTTTTTGGTCACAATAAAATGATATGATTAGTGATGAAATGAAAATAGTCATTAAAGATAAGTATTCATAATGATTTTTTTTATGACAAAAGATTTTAAAATTTTTATAGATAATTCATTAAAATAAAATATTTGTATTATGAATTATGACTGTGCCATCTCTATTTGTCTTCATTTTGACTGGATTGAAATGGAGATCTTATAAATTATAGAGGGATCGAATCTAAAATTTATTGGATATTTGTCTACTACATACTTTGCCACGATGACAACATTAATCTCTAATATGAAATCATGATTTATTATACTTATTTAAAATTTTTTATATTATAAAATATTTTAATTTTAAATATATTATGACATATTTTATTTAATTATCTTTTTTTTCTAAAATCTTTGAAAAGTAAATAATTTATGACTCCTTTTATTTATGATATGATTAATAAATAATGGTATTTAATATAAAATATTTTTTAATATTTTATATTATATATTTTATGTAAGTTAGATTGGTGATCCAAATTCTCAGTTAAATCGGTTTCTATATAAATTTTCAAAAATTATATTTTAGACTATTATCGGATTTTCGTATGTTGCTTTCAATATGGATACACTACCAAAAAAAAAGGGCCATTTGTGAGGGATTTTTCAAGAGAAAAAAAATCCGTCAGAAATTTGTATTTCCAATAGATTTCCAAAAAAAATAAGGTTGTCCAAAAAATCCTTCTCAAAAAAATTTTTTTAGAGGGATATTTCCAAGGGAATTTATTTTTCGAGGGATTTTTCGATAGAATTTTTTTTCTTGAAAACTTCCAATGGATTTTTCGAGGAAATTTCTCCAAAGGAAACTTTTCGAGAAATTTTTTGAGGAAAATTTTTTGAGAGAAGCTTTTCGAGGGATTTTTCAAGGGAAGCTTTTTGAGGGATCTTCCGAGAGAATCTTTCTAAGAGATTTTCCAAGAGAAATCCGCTAACGGCTTTTTCAAGGGATGTTCCTAGGGAAACCTTTTGAAAGATTTTATGAGGATAGTGTTATCGAGGAATTTTTGGTTGAACTTTTTTCTCGCAAATCAATTTTTCGAGAAAATTTTTGAGAGATTATTTCTCAAAAAAATTTTCACCCAAAGAAAAAAAAATCTCTTTTCGAGGAATTTTTCGAGGGATATTTTTCTTAGAATTAAGTTTCTAAGGAAATTTTCATGGAATAATTGCCCAAAAAATTTTGTGGAGGAATTTTTCCTTGGCAAATAATTTTTGAGGGATTGTTCGAATTTTTAAGTGACTTTTCTATATTTTCAAAGAAATTATCCCTCACTAAATAATTTTTCAAGGGGATAATTCCTCGCAAAATAACTTTTCGAGGAAAAATAATCCCTCACAAAATATATTTCTGAAAAAAATATTTCATTGCAATATGTAAATCTGATCATTAAAAAGAATCTAAAATATCTTTTTTTATATATACACCTGATCATATATAAATAATCCATATAGCAACAAATTCATATTCATGAATATAGCATATTAATCCTAATAAAAAATTATAATCATCACAAACATCATCCTTCTCATATATCCAAGTTCATAAATAAAAGTTTCACAAATATCATCATCCTCATCGTATCCAAGTTCATAACAAAAAAAAAAGTATCCACAAGTATCATCATCCTCATTATACTCAAGTCTATAACAGAAAAAAAAAGTATGATATGCATCATCATCCCAATCATAGCAAAAAAAAAAATCATAAATGATCATCTTCCTCCTTCTAATCATCATCATAATCATCATCATTTGAAGGGGTAGCAGCTGGAGGCGGCGCTGGAACTATAGATGAAGGTTGCGCTAAGATAGATGGATTGACTTGCATCTTCTCCATCATAAGATGCATGAACTTCTCCGTATGGAAAACACGAGCAGATAAGTTACTGTTTTGGATGGCTAATTCATTGTTATGAGCTGCTAATTGACTGTTTTAAGTAGCTAACTCCTCATTTCGAGCAGATACAGTCTCAAACATATCATAAATCTTCTCTCACTCCTGAATCCACTCAAGGACTTATGAGGATATGCAGTCAGAAGATGAGGAGTCTGTTATCAAGCTAGCCTGTGATCTGAGTCCATAAATTTGCCTCTTGTTCACTCCAACTATCTTTTTTCATACATGCATCATGGATGGATGAGGCTGCTGCTGTGATGATTCTGCACCATCCTCCCAAGTCGAGCTCTAACTTGATTGCACTTCTTGCCACTTTTGTATAAAATTAGTCTGCGAAAGATATTAGATACAATGAGTTATAAAATGTACAAATAGTATAAATATATAAATTCAAGTAGAGTTTTTTGAATACTTACATATGCTATCTCTGCCCTCTTATTCACCCATTGATTACCATCCTTTTTTTCTTGATGGATGTGTCTGAAGAACTCATCCAATGTAGGTATCTGATTCAACTTCTGCATCTGAATTTTAGAACACAAACAATATTAGCAACTTTAAAAAAAAATTATATAATTAACAGTATGAAGCGGATAAAGAATGTATATGCATTAATAATAAATAAAAAAAATACATCACAAAGAATAAACTAATACCAATCTTATCACATGGTCATTAATGCTAATGGAACCATTAGTGTGAAGTGAAAAGCCCAATCCACTGCAATCGAATGCGTGATTCTTCTTGTTCTTTTGACTTCTGACCTTGAACTCATCACTATCCCAATATTTCAACAGCTCCTGCCATACACCCTTCCCAATCTAATCTAGCTTGCAATCACAATTTTCACAGGCCTCGTTAAAAATATCGATAAGACGATTTGAACCACGACGCTCTCAATTCCTTCGGATATGCTGCTTATCCTCTGGATGCCATTGAAATTTTTTTTACAAAAAAAAAAATCTATATCAATAAAATATATAGATATTTTAAATCAAATAAAAATAAATAAAGGCACCTAATAAACTTAAAAATATTCTTGCCTCAATCTCATGAAATCACATATCTCGTGTCCTCTTTGGAATCTTTTTCTATGAAGAGTAAGGATCGTTATACTTGCTCTTAAGGATTTCAATCAAAGCACGGGTCACCATATGGTCATCATTGAAACTGTACAGATTAACAACAATCAAACAATCATATATATTCATTTCAACTGAATAAAATAGTGTAATGAACTAAATGTTATATAGTTTTATCCATAACCACTTGGAATTAACGTTGTGTTGGATGTATGCCCTATAAGTCAATCTTGACTGACACATATTATATTATTAGGACATAATTTTGTACTTAATGTATCAAAATCAATTTAACAGTTGATCAAATCAAATCAAATATTGATTAGGATTAGGTCAATAGAGCTTAAAATCATATAATTATTGTTGATTAAATCAATTAATATCCATATGTAGAATCGATTAATCTAAGGATCTAATTCGACTTTATGACTCGAATCTGATTCACCTAAGCTAACCTATTTGGATCAATTAATCAATTGATGCCTAAGACAAGTAATTAAAAGATGGTTATTTAATTAATTTCATTCGTTGATCTGATCAATTTATTGGTGTCTAAGAAAAATAACGGAGGATCCCACCAATCTCCACTTATCTGACCAATTTGGAAGATAAGAATCTCAAATATGGTTGCTTGGCGATTTGGTTTAGCCCATGTCAATTAGATCAATTATGTGATGACTGATTAGATAAGATCTAAACTCAAAATCTTTCCATTAATATTAAGTCTAATGGTCTTCCATCATTGTAGATGTGCGGGCGTACTACCGACGTTGATTATTCTCGACTGGTCATAGTAGTTCAGTTGCATCGGGAACACGCAACCACTCTGTTAGCAAAGAGTTACTCCAGGGTAAAGATGGAGTTGGATCCAATAATTGTTAGGTGAAGGATCCAATGATGGCTTTACACCTGCTTGTGAATGGTGTGTCTGATTTAACTAAGGAGTGTGGGCAATAACTGTTAGATGAGCCAACATAAATTAGAGACCAAGTCACTGTAATATACTTAGAAAAGTATTTGGACAAATAGTTATCTATGCATCGATGTTCATATTATCAATAACTATTAGGTGAGGTGCACGATATTGATGGGATGGTAGTACCCATTAGAAATTCAGTTGTCGCATTAGGATTTTCATTTCTCTACCCGAAGAGTGTGTGAGATTTGATAAAATAGTGATAGTCTTTTTGCATCTAAAAGTCTCTAGAGCAAATTATAAAATAAGTATAAATATCTAACTAGAATCTTTACTCTTTATTGTTTATTGTGTCAGCTTCCAACCTTCTAGCTCAAATTCTAGATATCAACCGTTTAATCAAAATCAATTACTTAGACTGGCTCACAAATCTAAAAATTATTTTTAATTTTAAAAAATTTAAGTAATATTCTCTATCAAGTTATTCTAATGTTAACAGCCTGTTCAACCCAAAATCAACGAGCTATACTTGATAAGTGGATAGACAGTGACAATAAAGATAGGTGCTATATGTTGAAGTCCATGTTAGATAAACTCTAACATATGCATGAGCATATGTATATTGCTAATGACATATTGATTCATCTACAAGTATTATGAGGTGATCAGAGTCACACAGTGCATAAGATGCGTGATGGATAGTCAGTTTATGATCATTATTTGATAATGATCAATGATATTATGGAGCTTAAAAAGGCTCGACATGTTCATGCATAAGGAATTGCTTGTGGATTTGATCCTGCAATCTTTTTTTTAATTTATATGGATAGTTTATGATAAACTACCATATGAATAACCTTTTTGGTATCTTATCTGAATTGGTCAAACTGTTGTTAACAAAAGAACCTTGAAAAGTTCAGAGGTATATACCTGGAGAGCCTAAAGAAATAAGGACACATCTTGAGTAGGCTTGTCGAAGTTGCTCAAAACTATCCTTATGATTTTCTTTTCTCTCTAGTTGAGTTTAGACTCTAGTATTTTTTATGTACTTTAGTATAGAGTCTATGGAAAGGTAGAGGGCTAAGAAAGTAATCCTTATAATTGACAATAAGGTAAGAGTTGCTGCTGTAGCCATGGATATCTATCCTTTGTGATTATCGTTTGGATTTAGTTCTTAGAGACAATCTCTATTATTTACCTGGTGATGCATCTGTGAACTTAATTGAGCAAGTAGTGAATATCATTGGATCTGAGAGATCCAGAGTTGAGATAAACCTTAAGTATATGTGAACCTTAGGCTAAATCATATAGGAGAAGAAATGATTAATAAACTAGAAAAATGTGAGCTTTTGAGCTCATTGACTGTTGAGTCATATCTAGTTTGTGCATCATCTCTTTGAGAAAAAATGATCCAGCTACTCTTGTGGGATGAGGAAAAGGATCACTGAGATACTTATCTTAGTATCCATTTGATGTGTGTAGCCTATTTGATTACTAACAAAGAAAGTTGTCTCTACTTCATTATCTTTATCGATGATCAGTCATGGCGTGGGTAAGTATATGAGATACAAATATTAAATTTTTGAAAAGTTTGAAGAATTCAAATGTAAAGTAGAGAAGAAAATCAAAAAATTCTTAAAGATACTTCGATCAGATTGAGGTTGCAATATCAAAGAAAATTTTTTTTCGATTATCTCATAAAATGGTATAGTTTCATATTGGATCTCTCTTAGTACATCTCAGCTCAACGAGATAATTAAAAAGAGTCATGAGACTATATGAGATATGATCCGATCCATGATGGACTTCATTGATTTATTTTTGTTTCTTTAGGGACATACTTTATTTCTATGAAATTGGATTCTCTCTAAATATGTTCCTACCATACTGTAGAGATATGGCATAGTGAGAACTGAATCTTGGTTATTTCAAGATTCAAGGATGTCCAACATATGTCAAGGGTAGTAGGTGGATATGTTAAAGGATATGTCTATAAAGCTCCTTTCAAAGAATATCCTCAGAGAGTTTGGGATACTACTTTTCTTCTGAAAGGATCATAATGTGATTATGACCAATCATGCTATCTTCTTGAAAAATTATTTAACCAAGATGAAGCATTGGAAGAAAAGTTAAGCTCGAAGAGAGTGTCTCTGAAGAGCAGCGAGCCAAAGGACCCAAAGAATCTATTCATGATGAGCCAGTATACGAATATTTCTCCTCCACCTCGTACATACAGTAGGATCTTCCATCCTCTCGAAAGGTACTTGAGTATACTTAATAGAGGATGTAGAGAAAAATTATTTCTCATGGAAGACAGGGAACATAGAGATGATCTCAAAACCTACAACGATGCGATGTGAAATATCGACTCCAAAAAAAGGATGTAAAATAGCTTTTCCGACTAGATATTTTTTGAAGATTTCTCTATAGAGTAGCTTATAGATTTTACTTCTTGTAATAAGAGATCATAAAATCTGCAATAATCTTAGAGTTGGAACATTCATCTCGATGATATGATCAAATTGTTTGATCAGAAATGAGAAATTATGAATCTCCAAAAGGGTCAATAAGAATGTCCAATACTGACATCGATTAAAATATAGTTGTATATAGAATTCTTCATGAAAGATATAAAGCAAGCATCCTATATTCTGAGAATATAAAGATCTATAGAGATAGATGCAATTGGATGCTTGTATTTTCACAGATAAAGTACAGAAAGTAGATGCTGAAAGAATTCAGCATAAAAATCTCAGAGAGGAGTCTGCTACCCTCTTGGACATAGATATATACCATGTAATGTACTTGAACTGATATAGTCAATACCGTGAGTGTCACAAGTGAATATCAATTATATCCAGCTAGGAACGTTGGATTGCTGTGAAAATATCCTTAAGTACTTGAGAAGAACTAAGGATTTGTTCTTAATTTTGATGAAGAGTCAAAGCTAGAAGTGAGAGGATACATCAATTCAGATTTTATGTCTGATGTTGATGGTAGAATGTCTACATCATGGGGTGTGTTCCTGTGTAATCATGTCGATATCTTAGAAGGATTTCAAGCAATCGATTAATGGAAGCTGAGTACACTGTAGATGTGTAGGATGCATTCTGGTTCTAATATTAGTTGCAGAATTAGATGTCATACCATCAGATGCCATGACATTATACGGTAAATATAATGGCACCATAGCCCTTGCTAAGGAGCCTAGGTCTCACCAGATATTCAAGCACATAGAGCAAAAGAATATGTGACTACCTCAAGTAGAAATATATAGAGGTATAGAAAGCAAACTCTATATGAGATGTGGTTAACTCATTGGTAAGTCACTTAGCTAGTCAAAGACTAAAGCCTGTCTTGTAAAGATAGAGCTTAGTATATGACAGATTGGCTTTAGTACAAGTGAAAGATTATTGGATATATGCTCTAGAAGCTAATCTTGACTGACATATATTATATTACTAGGACATGGTTTGTACTTAATGGGCATTTATATTATCATTTATATTTTATGTATTCATGAATCATCCAAGAGATTAACAAGATGATGATACATATTCTCAAAGAGTTGAGAATTTGAAATATGTATCATTAATAGTTAATTTCTAAATTATCCCTGATCATAGGATTATCATAGAGATGGTGATTGATCCAGATAGACCAATACACGGATCGCTTCTTTCGGACAGATGAGTCTCGAGTCTGCGGTGTAGTGACACGAGCGAAAGTGCAGGTGATTGTTAGAGAATAACTAGCATCGAACGTGATCAACACGAGAAGTCACATGGATATCTGCTCACTCGTTAGTGACTTTTTCGATACTGCAGTAGTATGACTAGTCCTTTAACATGCGGTGCTATAGCTGTTTGCAGTGAGGCTGCTGGAGGTTGACTATACATAAATATTGACTCAATGAGTCTTTGTAGTAGATGTTGGTGATAGTTGATCTACTGTAAGAGTAGAGCATGCACCTAGATAGAATCTATCGATCTTGACAGAAGAGAGTAGTCTTATGAGATTTAAGAAGCTGAGTCCTTAAGTCTATGGCCATAGCAGTGTGATTAATGAAAAAGAGTTTTCATGAGAATCATACATGGACTCGAGCTAATTGAATCTATCATATGATCGATGATAAAATTTGATGATTCATCTATGATCTACCATCTAATCGGGACTCACGATAGAGAGACTGTATCATACGTTAACTGCACCTAGAGGTTCATCATCTTTTATTCTGTAAGATTGCCACTATATACTTTTAGGTGTCACTGGTGGATTGTGAGATCCACGAGCATCATCTCGATGATCGATGATCTTTGATGGGCAGAGTTGGAATGGTTTTAATCCATTAAAAGGAGTTTTGATGATATTATGATAGGGATCATAACATATCTCACTATCAGACAGAATAAAATCTATGGGATCACACACAAAGAGACTTTTGACTGATCAGATGGTTGAATTATGATGATGAATCATGATAAAATTTAATTATCAATTTGATTGATGATTAATCTAATACAAAAATTACAGTTAAGTAACTCACTAAAGAGTTAGTGAGTTATAGGAGGATTAATTAGCAATTGGATTGCTAATTGATTCGATTTGATTGAGCAATGGAGCTTGCATTTAGTCTAATTAAATTAGATTTAATTTGACTTGACATGGATTTGATTTGATCAAGCCTAATTGGGTTATGAGATAACCAAATTGCATGGGAGAATAATTCTTTGTCTGATTAGGATTTAGGTTTGACTTAATTCTTAATTAGATTAGGATCTAATTAAAGAGAGTTTGGGTTTCTATTTGGACTAGGAGTTTTTCTCTTCATGAGTGCACTAAATCCTACTTACATTAGGATTAAATCGAGTTTGACTCAAGCACCAAGAGAGAGTCCAAAAAGAACTAGGAATCCTCGTTTAATTAGGTAACTTCTAATTCCTAATTGGATTAGATTTTAATCTAAATAGTTTAGGCTCCTAATCAGATTAGGATTTCAATCTATTTGGATTTAATCAATTTCTAATATGATTAGTATTAGTTAGAGTTTTATTGGGTTTAAATCAGCCATCTAAAAAAAGTCCTAAAGTGTTAGAACTCTCCCTCTCCATGCGCCATAAGGAGTCCCATACCCAACCAGATTTTTGGACGTCAAATACACCCCACGCCCTCTTCTCCTTTTGCATGTAAGAATAAATGAAAATCCTCTTTTCTCCGTGTGATTTTTGGCTGTAAATAGGAAGGCATGTGGGTGGCACAATTCAAGAGTCTAAAGGAGTTTGGACTCTCACCTAAACCTTATCTCTTCTCCTATTTAAACATGAGATCATAAGGGGCGTGTAAGAACCTGATGGAGATTAGTTTTTGATGCCAAAGGGAAGAGAGGCATGCGTGAAAAATTTAAGAGAGAGAGGTACGGCATGATGGGTCATGGCATGAGGTAAGTTGGTTCCTATCCTTTCTTTCTTACCAACAACCAAAGGTTGGTTGTTAGGGCCTCTTCTCTTCCATCTTTTGTCCTAGTTTGGATATGATTTTTTCTCTCCTCTTTGTCCAAAAGTTGGACAAAAATTTTTACATCTCTAACGTAGAGATTTGATGCATAGATTTTAGGAAGAAAGAGAAAAAAAGATTCTTCTCATGATCTCTAGCATAGAGATCATCATCCTCCTATTTTTTTTTCTTCTCTAAGTGTGTCTTGAGAGAAAAGAAGAGTTTTCAACTATCAAGATACAATCTCTGTAAAAAAACTAGCACCCCGGTGAGATCAAGAAGCTTATGATCAGATCAAAGTCTCGTATGAATATCCTAGAGGTCGGACACTTGTGCAGTTTCAAGGGATCTTCAGAAGATATCCACGATCATCAGTTTACAGTGTAGATCGATCAATGCCAAGGTATGAAGATTAGATCTTCTCTATTTATTTTTTTTTATTTGATTTCTGTATTTGAATCCTATCTTACATATGTCGATCTTGTTTTATGATTTTAAGATTTGATCTTATGCACGCTTAGATTAAATTAGATTTAATCTGAATTTTTAAAATTTTTGTTGCGTATTCGTTTTAAAATTTTTTCATGTATGAAATCATGAAATCCCAACACATTGCCCTCTCGGATGTCTGTATATGCAAGCCCTTCTAACTAGAAATTGTAGTGGTAGAAATATGCATATATTGGACACGCAGTGACTACCCAGATGGGACCACAGTGTGGGAAGAGGATGGGCTATAAGTATGGCTAAGTGTGTGTGACATGGTATTTGGATATTGAAATTAAAATGATGGATATGGAGGAAATGATGGTGGCATAGTGGAGAAAGAGGGTGGGGTAGTGAAAATGGTAGGAATGGAACCAAAATATGGTAGTTGAGTAGTAAAAACCCCTAAGATCATAGTAGGGGGATGTGGTAGAATAGGAGGGAAAGGAGAAAACACGGTGGAAGAGAGTGGTGTAATGGGAGAGGAAGAGGGCGACAGCGATAGAAGGTGGCAAATGAAGCATCTGGGGGGCCATGGTGGTCAAGGGTGGTGGTAAATCTGTGATGGTTGTGGTGATTGCACGAGTCTTCTTTGATCGAGAAGTAGATAATTTTTTCTTTCCTTTCTCATGAACTCGATCTGAAGGTGATATCTATAGATGCACAATAATGTAAATATAAAATAAAACAAATATCAAGTATTGATTACAATAACCTAAATATAAAATAAATTTTATATCATAATTATTGGTAAAAAGAATAAAAAAATTATCTAGAAGCATAAATTTTATATCATAATTACTCATTGTCATCTTTATATTTTTCATTGCTTTCTGAATCATTTTCATTAGTGAAATATTCTTCCTCTTCTTCTTCTTCTTCTTCTTCTTCTTCAACTTCCTCTTCATCTTCTTTTTTTCATCGTCAATAGTGCTTTCAAGATATGCATCAATCTCCTCAAACAATCCCTCACTGTCTCATAAATTTTCAATGGGCTCATTATCATCTATTGCATTGACTCGAGACATCTCCTCATCTTGAGAAGCAGGCTCCAAAATATGGTCATATTTACTCGACCTCCGGTCTTGTCTTGATGACCACCCACCAATCTACCTTATCTCTTATCCTCCCAGGATAAGGTAAATGATACACTTGCACCACATGTTGGGGAAGAATGAAAGGATCAAACTTTGGATACCTTCTATTATGTCGAATCTCAACAATATCATATTGTTTGTGCACTTTCATCCTCCGATTTATGATAGGATCAAACCATTCACAATAAAATATTACCATTCTTTTATCACTTTGTCTTGGATACTATAACTCCACCACCTCCTTAAGAATACCATAGAAATTATTTTACTATCGCCATATCCTCTACCCTTAACATACGCTCCATTATTGATTGTTTTTTTGCCCTCACTGTATCCATCTGTGTGAAATTTGAATCCACCAATGAAATATATGGGCCATATTTTTATCACTCTCATGGGACCTCAGACTAAGTCATTCAAGTGTTGATTTTGTATCATATTACATAGATTATGCACTTAATCATAAATTACAAAAACAATGTATTAGACTTATGTTGCACATGAACAAATAATTTCTATTCGCACAAACAGGAGTTAAAGCTTACATAATCTTTGTACCATAATGCAAAGGAAGCCTCAATCCGTGCATCTATCTGAGCATCACTAAGACCTCCAGATGTGGAAGCATGCACATATCGCACAAACATACTGAAATACCATGTTGTATTAGTTTTGTTGGATTCTTCGATTGAGTATAAAGTTCTGTGTGGAGTTGAGGATGCAATACTCACTCAAGATATGGCTTCACTTCATCATAGTTTAACAATACATGTAATGTTGCAGCAGTAAGCTCCGCATTAGTCAAATATTAAGTTCTACACTGACCAAATGGACGGCCAAACTGACTGCAAATTGAAAGAGTTGGTTGGTATCTTATTTCATACTCTTTCTTATCATCATTTTGATTAGTTCCAATACTCATAGTATGTATGTGAGGCTCAAAATAATACAGACAGAAGTAAGACATCTCCTATGCTAAGTATGTCTCACATATAGAGCCTTCAATGCGAGCTTTATTTTTAACCATCTTTTTCAATTTATTAAGGAACCTAAGAACAGAGCATTGAATATTAGCAGATGTGATATGAAAGATTATGTGGATAAAGATTTGAAACAAACATAGAAATAATATTTTTTACCTCTCAAAGAGATACATCCGTCTATATTGAACAAGTCCGCCTATTCGTGCTTTATACGGTAGGTGAATAGGTAAATATTCTATTGAGTCAAAGAAACTAAGTGAAAATATACATTTCAACTTACACAAGATGATAGAAATATTATATTCCATTTGTACTAAATCCTTCTCCTACAGCACAGTTGAGCATAAGTCTCTAAAGAATATACTTAATTCAGTAAGAAGCTTCCATATTGATTCCAGTAATGCAATAAATGCAATGGGCAACAAACATTTCATAAACATGTGATAATCATGACTCTTCATCCCAAATAACTTGCCTTTGTTCATGTCTACACATCTATCCATATTTGAAGCGTATCCATCAGGTATTTTCAACCTTCTTACCCATTCACAAACAACTCTTTTTTGGTCTAATGTGAAGCTAAAATTAGCTTTTAGTTTCACCACCTTTTCATTAGGTAACTCATAGAGCTCCAAATCTCGCCATCTATAATACTCTTTCAAGTCCATTCTTGCTTTAACATTATCCTTTATTTTATTTTTTATATCCATAACTGTATTAAGGATATTATCAAACATATTTTTTTTCTATGTGCATGACATCTAAGTTGTGTCGGATTAAATTCATCTTTCAATATGATAATTCTCAGAATATGCTCTGTTTCGTCCAATTATGACTTTTTCCATACCCATGAAATTTACATGGGCCTATTTCAGTTATTTTGGGATATCCAAGAAGTTTTTTCCATACTTCGTCCCTCGTTAATCTGAGAGGAGGATCTGATCTATTAACTTTATTTTATCAGAAGGCATCCTTATTTCTTCTGAATATATATTCAAAAGGTAAGAACTGACGATGACAATCAAACCATATATTTTTACCTCCATGCTCCAAGTGGAAGGCCTTCATTCTCTCCATATAATAAGGACATGCTAATTTTTCAGCTATACTCCATCCTAACAACATACCATATGCCAAAAAATCATTGATTATCCACATTAAGGCGGCTCTTATGAGAAAATTTTACTTCCTTGAAATATCATAAGTCACTATACCCTCGTGATTCCACAAAACTTTTAATTCATCTATCAATGATTGCAAATACACATCTATCATGATCTTCGGATTATGCGGTCCAAAAATGAGCAAGGTTAAAAACATATATAGAGTAATCATACACATATCAGGAGGTAGATTGTAAGGTGTAATAATTACTGACCAACAGAAGTATGGTGAAGTAGATAGACTATATGGAGTAAAGCCATCAGCACATAATCTAAGTCTAATATTTCTGGCTCTGATGCAAACTCAGGATATGCATAGTCAAAATATTTTCATGCTTCTCCATTTGATGGGTGGCACAAAATATTCTGTTTCCGTCCATTCTCGTAATGCCATCTCATGTGTCCAACCGATTTGCTCGAGGTATAAAGCCTCTTAAGTTTAGAGATGAGTGGCAACTAATGCATCCTCTTGTAAGGTACTTGTATATGATTCTCACTTTCTGTCCTACCTAATTTGTATCAAGGATGACTACAAAACTTGCAATCAGTTAAAGACTCATCATTCTTGTAACACAATATACTTTTAGCAAATAGGCCAAGCTTCGAAACTAATTTCTTTGTCTTATAGAAGTCAGAAGGTATTAGGTTATTGGCAGGGCTTATCTCTTTCATAAGCCTCCCAAATTGATTAAAACAATATTGAGGCACATTATTATCACACTTGATACTCATCATTCTAACCACAACTGACAACTCTGAGTTATTAGTACAATTTGGCCATAGCGGTTGTTATGCTGCACGCAGCATCTCGTAAAATCTTTCAGCCTCCTTATTTGGAGGCTCCTCTGTATAATTTGCAGCATTTCTATTCTGATGAGCATCTACATTGATGTTATAAAGATCTCCAAAATTCGGCCCAATAGCTTAAAAAATCATAGTTTTGTATCTACTGGTTTTCTCATTATTGCCCAATTGATCACAATTAGGAGCACTAAATTGAGCAATATTTGAACTAACAAACTGCATTTGATCAACACCATAATTCACAGTTGGTTCATATTCTCCATGTTCTGTCTAATACCAGTAGTCAGGTTTGAAATCTTTTTTATAAAATATACCTTTACTTCCTCTACAGTCAAATATTTTGTATTTTTGCACTTAAAATAAGGATACTTAATTTTTTTCTCACTCAAAAAATAGGTTGTCAGCATGCAAAGTGAACAAACGATTCCACCCCTATTAGAAACTCATCTGTATAACTCTTTCGATCCAGTAAAAATCTATTATACATCCAACTATAATAATAATGAATGTCCAAATTCTTTCAAAAATATAACATACAAGTTAATCAAAAATATAACATACAAGAAAGAAGACTCAATTGGGTCAAATCCGAGTCAAATCAGATCAAAATTGATCAAAAATCAACTGATTTGGTGATCTGATTAGCCGCCTGGTCCACAGCAACAGGCGCGTGGACCATGGACCCATCGGTGCACCATAAATCCCCCTAACAACTCTCTAAAACCTCTTAGTCCCACATCGAAAGTTTTGAAAACCTTATAACCCCCAAATGCCTATAAAAAGCCCCCAAAGGCCCTTGTTTTATGTATTCTTCCTTCCGATCAAGCTTGTAACCCTAGATAGTGGGGTTTTTAGCTCTCTTTTCAAGCCTCGAGCTTTGAAATTTTTGTAATAAATTTTTTTTATATATAAAATTTTATTTTTATGTAATTTCATCTCTTTACATTATACAATTTATTTTTCTTGCAATTAGGATAGTTTAATTTATGCAATTTAATTTTATGCAATTAGGTCAGTTTAAATTATGCAGTTTAAATTTATGCAATTAGAATAGTTTAATTTATGAAATTAGGGTAGTTTATTTTTCTGTATTTAAATTTTGCAAGTAGATTTAGATCATGTCTAGCTAAGCATCCCTTCTAGGGTTTGCGATGAAGCTAGATCATGAGTAGGGATTTTACATAGGATTCTTTCTTTTTCTTAGGGTTTCTTTTTCTTCCTCTTTTGCCAAGAATTTTTGATGAACTACAGTTGGGTCAGAGTCCCTTCATAGTTCATGCTTGATTCAGTGCATAGGAGGAGAAAACCCTAAGGGATCCTAGTTACTACTCCCCTGTAAAGAATCTTGATGGGTTATCGTTGGGCCTTAGTCCCTTCATAATCTATGCTTGGGAAAGACAAGAGGAGTAGTCGTTAGGATCAATAAGAAAAATTCTAGGTAGAATTCCCTAATCTAGATCTAGTGGATTCAAAAACCCTAGATCCTTAGTCTTATTGTCTTTAGCAAACAACTTTCGACTTTCGATTTTTGTTAAAGCTCGCTTGAGCATAGATTTGAAAATTATTTTTAAAACCAAGTCTCTGTGGGATCGACCCGTACTCGCTGGTCGTGCTACTCTGCACACCGTGCGCTTGCGATTTTATTTACAAATTTTAAGATTTGAACATCAAGTTTTTGGCGCCGTTGCCGGGGATTTGGCGTTTTAAATTATTTTCAAATATTTGTTCTTCGTGCGTTATAACTCTCTTTCTTTTTTCTTTAGGTTTCTATATTTAGTTGGTGATTGCTGGAAAACTCAGGTACGCTTCTAATTTCTCTTTTATTATTTTTAGTTAATTACTTTTGCTTTTAGACCTAATCATTTGAATTTACTTAATCACAAAAAAAAATATAAAACAAAACAAAAGATATTTCATAATCGTGAAGTAAAATATCAAAATAAAAAAAATTCTAAATTAAAATCTTTTACATTCTTGGTCATCTTGTTTATTTGTATTTGCATTTTCATAATAAATCTAAGGGCATCAACCCATTAACAAGATAAGGTGGGGATTTCATTACCCTTCCTTAGCCCAAAAACCATCTCCATCATATTGCATTACCTAGACTTTTAATCTTAAAATCAATTAGACGTTAACCTTAAGGAATTCGAGCTCAATAGGACAAGGAACCCTAAGAGTTCTACCAAGTTTGAGTTGTTTGATTAGTTGGTGTCTAGGCAAGTCCCTGAGGGTGGTTTGTTAAATTGGTTCAGTTGCTGGCCTGGCCAACTCGTTTGGTGTCTAGAAAGGCAACGATGAGTGAACCTCCCACCTCTTATACTTACCTGGCTAACTAGTTGATCAATCTCCACTTGGAAGGTTTGAAGGGTCATCTTGGAACAGTTAGGAGCTGTCTAAATTTAGGTTAATCCTAGGATAGATTGAGTTTAATTTATTGTTTCACTTGTTTGAAAAAAAAAATATATATATATTAAAATTTAAATTAATTTGGTTACTTTTCTTTAGATTTAGGACTCCTTAGGGTCTTCTCTTTAGAATTTTTTTCTCTTTCTTTTTCTTATACATAAAAATTTTATTAAAAAAAAAAAAATTGTATAAACATCGAGAACCGTACACCTCGTGTGTGGAGAAGAGTGTCGGGTCATCTAGTTAGGATTGAGTCAATTTCTGTTGTTCCAATGGCTGAACCAATCCAACCCATGACCCTTAAGGATTTGTGTTATCCAGTTGGCTCCATCCAACCATCTTGTATCAGGTTGCCACAACCCACAGCTAACAATTTTGAAATCAAACCTCAAATCATAAATATGCTTCCAAAATTCACAGGATTAGAGGATGCTTATATATTTATTAGAGAATTTGAGGAGGTATGTGCAACCATGAAACTGCAATTAACAGAGGATGAGGTCAAACTTAGATTAATCAACTTTGCCCTTAAGGACAATGCTAAGAAGTGGCTTTATAGTCTGCCAAACTATTCTGTCACTACCTGGGAGGGCTTTGTGAGAACATTTTTAAAAAAATATTTTTCCCATCATAAAACAGCTAGGATTAGGAATGAAATAAATCAATTTTACCAACTAGCTGGTGAATCATTTTGGAAGTACTTTGATCGTTTCAAGAATCTTTTGATCCAATGCCCACACCATGGAATAGAAACTTGGAGACTATGCCAGATCATCTATGAGGGGTTAGATTCAAACTCAAGAACCATGCTAGAGTCCATGTTTCAAGGCCAATTTATGGACAAAGAAACTACTGAAGCTTGGCAATTCTTAGAAGACCTAGCCGAGAAAAATTTACAGTGGGAAACAACTAGGGAACCTGATAAAATTACACCTTCAAGAGGAGGAATGCATCAAATTCAACCAACCCTAGCATCAGAGGCCAAGATTGCAACCTTAACACGTAGATTGGAAGCCTTAGAATTACAGAGACCAGCCAATGTAAATCAAATATCTGCACCCATGTGTAAAGGGTACAATGCACCAGACCATGTCTTAGAAGAATGTTCCTACTCGAATGAGTGTGCACAGGTGAATGCCACCTATCAAGGACCATTGAACAATCCTTATGCACCCACATATAACCCAGGTTGGAGGAATCATCCGAATTTCTCATGGTCCCAGAATCCTAATGTAGGTAATCCAAATTTCAATCAGCAAAATCTAAGGTCCAACCCAGTAGTGAACAACCCGCCAAGCTTCCATGATAATGACAAGAAAATTACCTCTTTAGAGAAAAGCCTAGAAGCCATGATGAAAACACATACCAGCTTTATGCAAACTACGGGTCAACTCATAAATAATAACACCCAAGCTATAGCCCGTCTGGAAATGCAAGTAAGTCAGCTGGCTTCGACCATTAGTGAACGAGAACATGGTAGGTTACCTAGCCAACATGAGCCAAATCCTAGGAACCAAAATGGTCCACGACCCCAACAAGGAAACCAAGTTAATGGTGTAAATGCCATTCATACCTTAAGATCAGAAAAACAAATAGACAATAAGGTAGTTGCACTTGATGATATAGATGACTCATCTGTCGAGTCACCTTCTAAAACTACTACCTTTCAACCTCAAGCACCAGAAACTGAAAATTCACCTAGTCCAGTACTTAAAAGTCCTAGAGCTCCTTTTCCAAACAGACTGAAATCCAATAAATCTGAACATTTAGACAAAATTTTAGAGGTATTTAAACAAGTCCAAGTTAATATTCCTCTTTTAGATATAATCCATCAGGTTCCAACTTATGCCAAATTTTTAAAAGATCTCTGCACTAGGAAAAGGACCACTAATGTACCAAAGAAAGCATTTTTGGCTGCAAGTGTCAGTTCATACCTATCTAGCCATGTGCCAATTAAATATAAGGACCCTGGAGCTCCAACAATTTCTTGTGTTATTGGAGAAACCAATATAAAAAAGGCCTTGCTAGATCTAGGAGCTAGTGTGAATATCCTTCCATATTCGGTGTATGAACAACTAGGATTAGAAAAACTTCAACCTACTGGGATCACATTACAGTTAGCCGATAGATCTCTCAGGATCCCTAAGGGAATGGTCGAGGATGTTCTGATAAAGGTTAAAAATTTTATTTTTCCTGTAGATTTTATTGTTTTAGATACTGAGCCAGTTGCGAATCCTAAAGGACATATACCTGTCATTTTAGGAAGACCATTCTTAGCTACGGCCAATGCTGAAATCAATTGTCGAAATGGTCTAATGAAGTTATCCTTTGGGAATATGACCATTGAGCTTAATGTTTTTAATTTAGAACAGGAATCCTCTTCTCATGCTGATGTTAATGTAGTCCAAGATGGTATTTATGAATCCATTGACATTAGTGATGATGAAGTCGACCTAGAGTCTAACCTCTGGTTAATCCATGAGTCTGAGGATGTCAATGAAATACTTAAAGAAAATCAGATTAATCAGGAATCGACACTTCCTACTGAACCAATCATTGAGATGGTGAAACCATCACCTAAACCATCGATAGAGGAAGCACCCATTTTAGAACTGAAACCCCTCCCAGAACATCTCAAGTATGCATATCTAGGATCCAAAGAAACTTTGCCTGTAATTATTGCATCAGACCTAGATCCCAAGCAAGAGGAGGAGTTAGTGTCAGTTCTAAAAGCAAATCAGGAAGCAATAGGTTGGACCATAGCAGATATCAAAGGAATAAGCCCTTCTATAGTTCAACATAGAATATACTTAGAGGAAGAGGCTAAACCAACAAGAGAAGCCCAAAGAAGGCTTAATCCAGTTATGAAGGATGTAGTTAAAAAGGAGATTCTGAAACTCCTAGATAGTGGAATAATTTATCCTATTTCTGATAGCTCTTGGGTAAGCCCAGTTCAAGTAGTACCCAAGAAATCTGGGGTAACAGTGGTCCAAAATGATGCAAACGAACTTATCCCAACTAGGACCCAAACGGGATGGAGGGTCTGTATAGACTATAGAAAGTTGAATGCTGCGACAAGGAAAGATCACTTTCCTTTGCCATTTATTGATCAAATGTTGGAAAGACTAGCCGGACAAGAGTTTTACTGTTTTCTTGATGGATACTCCGGTTACAACCAGATCCCCATAGCCGCTGAAGATCAAGAAAAGACTACATTCACCTGTCCATTTGGTACTTTTGCCTATAGACGAATGCCCTTTGGACTATGTAATGCACCGGCAACCTTTCAGAGATGCATGATTAGCATGTTTTCAGATATGATAGAACGATTTCTAGAAATTTTTATGGATGACTTTTCTGTTTTTGGTCTAACCTTCTCCGAGTGTCTGAATCACCTGCAATTAGTTCTAGAACGATGTAAGGAGAAGCACCTAGTTCTCAACTGGAAAAAATGTCAGTTTATGGTCAAACAGGGAATAGTTCTTGGCCATGTCATTTCTAAAAAGGAGATTGAAGTGGACAAGGCCAAAATAGATCTAATTGCAAGTCTTCCACCACCTAAATCTGTGAAAGAAATACGTTCATTTTTAGGTCATGCTGGATTCTATAGAAGGTTTATTGCCAACTTTAGCAAAGTAGCACGTCCACTGACTAATCTTTTGGCAAAGGATACCAAATTTGAATTTACTCATGAGTGCTTGGAATCCTTTGAATTTCTAAAAAATACACTTGTATCAGCTCCAATCATTCATCCTCCTGTCTGGTCTGAACCATTTGAATTAATGTGTGATGCGTCCGATCATGTTGTGGGCGCAATCTTAGGTCAACGAATAAATAAGCTGCCTAGAGTGATATATTATGCAAGTAAAACCTTAAATGATGCGCAGCTTAACTACACCACAACTGAGAAGGAGTTCCTTGCCGTTGTCTTTGCTTTAGAGAAATTTAGATCTTATTTGGTTGGGACCCACACCATTGTTTACACCGATCACTCAGCCATTAGACATCTCCTAGCAAAGAAGGATGCCAAGGCACGTTTAATCAGATGGATTTTGCTCCTTCAAGAATTTGACCTAGAAATTAGGGACAAGAAAGGCACTGAGAACGTTGTAGCAGATCATTTGTCCCGAATTCCAATTGCACTATCTAGTGAACCACCCATCAATGAATCTTTCCCAGATGAGCAACTCATGTCTGTGTCTACTGAACCTTGGTTTGCTGATATTGTAAATTATTTAGCCATAGGCAAGATACCTTCTCATTGGACTAAGCAGGATAAATATAAATTCTTTGCCCAAGTGAAGTATTTCATTTGGGATGATCCTTATCTTTTTAAACAATGTCCTGATTAAATTATTAGAAGGTGTATCCCAGATAACGAAGTCATGAATATTTTATCTTTTTGTCATGATCAAGCATGTGGGGGTCACTTCGCGTCTAAGAAAACTGCTGCTAAGGTTCTCCAATGTGGTTTTTATTGGCCCAATTTGTTTAAGGATGCTTATGAATATTGTAAAAGTTGTGCTTAATATCAAAAAATGGGTCGAATCACCAAGCGACACATGATGCCACTCAACCCAATCTTGGTAGTTGAAGTTTTTGATGTTTGGGGAATCGATTTCATGGGACCATTTCCAAATTCCTTTGGAAATAAATATATTCTAGTAGCAGTTGATTATGTTTCAAAGTGGGTAGAAGCAATTGCATGTAGAACATCCGATAGCAAAATGGTCATTAAGTTTCTTAAAGAAAATATTCTCTCCCGTTTCGGTATTCCTAGGGCAATCATTAGTGATCGGGGAACCCATTTTTGTAACCGACCTTTTGCAACATTGATGAAAAAGTATAATGTCACCCACAAATTGACCACACCATATCATCCTCAAACTAGTGGACAAGTTGAAGTGTCAAACCGACAAATCAAACAAATTCTGGAAAAAACTGTTAGTGCCAATAGAAAGGATTGGTCTTTGAAATTAATTGATGCACTTTGGGCATACCAAACCGCTTTCAAGACCAATCTAGGAATGTCTCCTTATAGGATTGTGTTTGGTAAACCATGTCACTTGCCTATTGAGATAGAACACAAAGCCATGTGGGCCATCAAACAACTAAATACAAATTTGAACGACGCTGGAAACCATAGAAAGCTTCAGTTGAATGAATTAGAAGAACTTAGAAATGAAGCCTATGAAAATGCAAAGATATACAAGGAACGAACCAAAGCATTTCATGATCAATCAATTATGAGAAAAACTTTCAATATCGGACAAAAGGTACTCTTATATAACTCTAGATTACATCTGTTTCCAGGAAAGCTTAGGTCTAGATGGACAGGACCATTTTTAGTAAAGGAAGTCTTTTCACACGGAGCTGTTGAGATTGAAAACCCAAATAATGGTGTTATCTTTAAAGTTAATGGTCAACGATTAAAACCATTCTTGGAATTACCTGTCAAGACTATTGAAGATGCCGTGGTTCTTTATGAACCAACTTATTCTGATTAAGTTGCTTCGAGGTTTGGTCTGGCTGAAGACATAAAACTTAGCGCTTCTGGGAGGCAACCCAGCTTATTTAATTTCTAATGCTTTCTTTATTTTCAGTTTGCTTAGGACAATTAAATTAGATAAACTCCATTGGGGACAATGTCGGTCAAGTTGGGGGGAGAGCTTGAACAAAATCAGGTGTTATCATTTCCTTTTCCTTCCACTATGAGTTATTTCTTGCATTTAATATATTATGTAAATAAATAAATAAATAAATATATATATATATATATATGAAATAAATTAATCTATAAAAGAAATAAGAGTAAGTTAGAAAGTATTTGCTAATGTAGTGAGTCACGGAGAAGATTAGCTAGTTAGACTCTTGGTGGCTTAGGTCATTTAAAGACTATTAGCACTTCCAATTGCACATGCACACTAACAAGGTAAAGTAGGTGTTAATTGTAAGGTCAATTAAGAATTTGAGTATTATTTAAATTAGATAATTTTCTCTACACCCCAATTGAAGAAATTTGAATTTAAGGAAAGAGCTACCTGCCTGAAATAAAATGCAAAACACAGAGTAAATGTGGATTGCCCTAAGCCTAGTAACCGGGTCTCTTCACCTAAGTCAAGTGTTGAGATTCGCATCAAACGGTGGTGGGAAGGCCAGGATGCTCAGCAAAAAAAAAAAAAAAAAAAAAAAAAACAGTGTGAAAGCTACCTTAGTTCTTTGTTTAATCTGGGGTGTATAAAAAATTAATCGAACTAAGTTATCAAAAATGATACAATTGGCCTGTACAAGTTAATACTGAAATACTAAGTTAGTTATCACTCACACAAGTGCTATAAAACTTTAAGTGTACTCTAAGAAAGCTTCTAAGTAGACCGACTACCGATTCTAATTCGAAGCTCATTACTTAGTAATACTAGAAAACTTCTTGAATTTCGATCTTAAATTAATTTGCAAAGGATCTTTTTGAATTATGATCTTATTTTGGTACATTGCTAAGGGACTAGCAATGATTAAGTTGGGGGGTGTGATTTATGTCACAAATTGACATAAAAAGTATCAATTAATATCTAAATTATCTAACTTTATTAAAAAATTGATACTTGTTATTATATTTTGCAGAAGAAGAGATCATCAATAGAAAGAACAAGGAAAGAGGATTCCAACGGTGTAAATTTTATGCAAAACGGAGTTAAATTGACCCAGGAATTGAAGAATGAAGAAAGAAGACTCAATTGGGTCAAACCCGAGTCAAATCAGATCAAAATTGATCAAAAATCAACTGATTTGGTGATCTGATTAGCCGTCTGGTCCACAGCAACAGGCGCGTGGACCATGGACCCATCGGCGCACCATAAACCTCCCTAACAACTCTCTAAAACCTCTTAGTCCCACATCGAAAGTTTTGAAAACCTTATAACCCCCAAATACCTATAAAAAGCCCCCAAAGGCCCTTGTTTTATGTATTCTTCCTTCCGATCAAGCTTGTAACCCTAGATAGTGGGGTTTTTAGCTCTCTTTTCAAGCCTCGAGCTTTGAGGTTTTTGTAATAAATTTTTTTATATATAAAATTTTATTTTTATGCAATTTCATCTCTTTACATTATGCAATTTATTTTTCTTGCAATTAGGATAGTTTAATTTATGCAATTTAATTTTATGCAATTAGGTCAGTTTAAATTATGCAGTTTAAATTTATGCAATTAGGATAGTTTAATTTATAAAATTAGGGTAGTTTATTTTTCTGTATTTAAATTTTGCAAGTAGATTTAGATCATGTCTAGCTAAGCATCCCTTCTAGGGTTTGCGATGAAGCTAGATCATGAGTAGGGATTTTACATAGGGTTCTTTCTTTTTCTTAGGGATTCTTTTTCTTCCTCTTTTGCCAAGAATTTTTGATGAACTACAGTTGGGTCAGAGTCCCTTCATAGTTCATGCTTGATTCAGTGCATAGGAGGAGAAAACCCTAAGGGATCCTAGTTACTACTCCCCTGTAAAGAATCTTGATGGGTTATCGTTGGGCCTTAGTCCCTTCATAATCTATGCTTGGGAAAGACAAGAGGAGTAGTCGTTAGGATCAATAAGAAAAATTCTAGGTAGAATTCCCTAATCTAGATCTAGTGGATTCAAAAACCCTAGATCCTTAGTCTTATTGCCTTTAGCAAACAACTTTCGACTTTCGATTTTTTTTAAAGCTCGCTTGAGCATAGATTTGAAAATCATTTTTAAAACCAAGTCTCTGTGGGATCGACCCATACTCGCTGGTCGTGCTACTCTGCACACCGTGCGCTTGCGGTTTTATTTACATTGCACATGAACAAATAATTTCTATTCGCACAAACAGGAGTTAAAGCTTACATAATCTTTGTACCATAATGCAAAGGAAGCCTCAATCCGTGCATCTATCTGAGCATCACTAAGACCTCCAGATGTGGAAGCATGCACATATCGCACAAACATACTGAAATACCATGTTGTATTAGTTTTGTTGGATTCTTCGATTGAGTATAAAGTTCTGTGTGGAGTTGAGGATGCAATACTCACTCAAGATATGGCTTCACTTCATCATTGTTTAACAATACATGTAATGTTGCAGCAGTAAGCTCCGCATTAGTCAAATATTAAGTTCTACACTGACCAAATGGACGGCCAAACTGACTGCAAATTGAAAGAGTTGGTTGGTATCTTATTTCATACTCTTTCTTATCATCATTTTGATTAGTTCCAATACTCATAGTATGTATGTGAGGCTCAAAATAATACAGACAGAAGTAAGACATCTCCTATGCTAAGTATGTCTCACATATAGAGCCTTCAATGCGAGCTTTATTTTTAACCATCTTTTTCAATTTATTAAGGAACCTAAGAACAGAGCATTGAATATTAGCAGATGTGATATGAAAGATTATGTGGATAAAGATTTGAAACAAACATAGAAATAATATTTTTTACCTCTCAAAGAGATACATCTGTCTATATTGAACAAGTCCGCCTATTCGTGCTTTATACGGTAGGTGAATAGGTAAATATTCTATTGAGTCAAAGAAACTAAGTGAAAATATACATTTCAACTTATACAAGATGATAGAAATATTATATTCCATTTGTACTAAATCCTTCTCCTACAGCACAGTTGAGCATAAGTCTCTAAAGAATATACTTAATTCAGTAAGAAGCTTCCATATTGATTCCAGTAATGCAATAAATGCAATGGGCAACAAACATTTCATAAACATGTGATAATCATGACTCTTCATCCCAAATAACTTGCCTTTGTTCATGTCTACATCAGGTATTTTCAACCTTCTTACCCATTTACAAACAACTCTTTTTTGGTCTAATGTGAAGCTAAAATTAGCTTTTAGTTTCACCACCTTTTCATTAGGTAACTCATAGAGCTCCAAATCTCGCCATCTATAATACTCTTTCAAGTCCATTCTTGCTTTAACATTATCCTTTATTTTATTTTTTATATCCATAACTGTATTAAGGATATTATCAAACATATTTTTTTCTATGTGCATGACATCTAAGTTGTGTCGGATTAAATTCATCTTTCAATATGATAATTCTCAGAATATGCTCTGTTTCGTCCAATTATGACTTTTTCCATACCCATGAAATTTACATGGGCCTATTTCAGTTATTTTGGGATATCCAAGAAGTTTTTTCCATACTTCATCCCTCGTTAATCTGAGAGGAGGATCTGATCTATTAACTTTATTTTATCGGAAGGCATCCTTATTTCTTCTGAATATATATTCAAAAGGTAAGAACTGACGATGACAATCAAACCATATATTTTTACCTCCATGCTCCAAGTGGAAAGCCTTCATTCTCTCCATATAATAAGGACATGCTAATTTTTCAGCTATACTCCATCCTAACAACATACCATATGCCAAAAAATCATTGATTATCCACATTAAGGCGGCTCTTATGAGAAAATTTTACTTCCTTGAAATATCATAAGTCACTATACCCTCGTGATTCCACAAAACTTTTAATTCATCTATCAATGATTGCAAATACACATCTATCATGATCTTCGGATTATGCGGTCCAAAAATGAGCAAGGTTAAAAACATATATAGAGTAATCATACACATATCAGGAGGTAGATTGTAAGGTGTAATAATTACTGACCAACTGAAGTATGGTGAAGTAGATAGACTATATGGAGTAAAGCCATCAGCACATAATCTAAGTCTAATATTTCTTGGCTCTGATGCAAACTCAGGATATGCATAGTCAAAATATTTTCATGCTTCTCCATTTGATGGGTGGCACAAAATATTCTGTTTCCGTCCATTCTCGTAATGCCATCTCATGTGTCCAACCGATTTGCTCGAGGTATAAAGCCTCTTAAGTTTAGAGATGAGTGGCAACTAATGCATCCTCTTGTAAGGTACTTGTCTATGATTCTCACTTTCTGTCCTACCTGATTTGTATCGAAGATGACTACAAAACTTGCAATCAGTTAAAGACTCATCATTCTTGTAACACAATATACTTTTAGCAAATAGGCCAAGCTTCGAAACTAATTTCTTTGTCTTATAGAAGTCAGAAGGTATTAGGTTATTGGCTGGGCTTATCTCTTTCATAAGCCTCCCAAATTGATTAAAACAATATTGAGGCACATTATTATCACACTTGATACTCATCATTCTAACCACAACTGACAACTCTGAGTTATTAGTACAATTTGGCCATAGCGGTTGTTATGCTGCACGCAGCATCTCGTAAAATCTTTCAGCCTCCTTATTTGGAGGCTCCTCTGTATAATTTGCAGCATTTCTATTCTGATGAGCATCTACATTGATGTTATAAAGATCTCCAAAATTCGGCCCAATAGCTTAAAAAATCATAGTTTTGTATCTACTGGTTTGCTCATTATTGCCCAATTGATCACAATTAGGAGCACTAAATTGAGCAATATTTGAACTAACAAACTGCATTTGATCAACACCATAATTCACAGTTGGTTCATATTCTCCATGTTCTGTCTAATACCAGTAGTCAGGTTTGAAATCTTTTTTATAAAATATACCTTTACTTCCTCTACAGTCAAATATTTTGTATTTTTGCACTTAAAATAAGGATACTTAATTTTTTTCTCACTCAAAAAATAGGTTGTCAGCATGCAAAGTGAACAAACGATTCCACCCCTATTAGAAACTCATCTGTATAACTCTTTCGATCCAGTAAAAGTCTATTATACATCCAACTATAATAATAATGAATGTCCAAATTCTTTCAAAAATATAACATACAAGTTAATCAATAATAAAATTTCATCATTTTCTAATGCAATAAAGAAACAAGTAATTATCTTTGCACTCCATTACTTCGCAACATGCAATCAACCAAATCCATAGCAACCAATGGAAAGGCACAATTCCTTCCCCAAAGTCCGTTTTTCTTCTTCATTCCATATATATATATATATATATATATAATAGATAAAAGTCTGAAATCATGTAAATTATTTTTTGAGCTTCCGAAATAAGACCCTTATCCTGTGTAGTGGCACTGTGGCATTCCCCACAGATCTTGGAAAATAGAATATGAATGAAAAGGAAAAAAAACTAAAGAAACGTGCCACAAACCTCGTAAGAACAAAATGAAATGAAAAGAAAAAGAAATGAAAAGGAGAAAAAAATAAATGCGAAAAATCAGAGAAACAGAATGAAATGAAAAGAAAAGGAAATGAAGAGGCAAGAAAAAAAAGAAAAACCTCTGCTCTATTTTCGTACTCAATGGTCTCAGTCGGATGGGAGGCCTGGAGCGGCTGAATAGGGATGCTTAGATGATAGCGATGGCTTAGAGCAATGGTGTGCAGTCTTGATCAGGTGGGAGGCTTGGAGCAGCCAAATGGGGATGCTTAGATGATGGCTAGGGTTCCAACACCGAGCTGCCGTCGCTGCTAGGTGTAGGAGAGGAGGGGTTTCACCAAGTGAGAGGAAGAGAGAGCTAGAGAGAGGGGGGGATGGAGGGTTTCGCTGAGCAAGAGTACACTACAATAGAAAGGACTATTTGCAATACAAAAAAAGCATCGCAAATATCAAATTTTCATCATAAATACTTATTTACGATGAAAATTTCATCGCTAATACTATGTTGCTAAAAATATGATCGTAAATATTATTTTATAATAAAAAATAAATTTCATCGCTACTAACATATTTTTACGATGAAAAATCTGTATTGTAATTTTTTTTATTTTTTAAATTATTTATGATAAAAAATTTTCATCGTAAATATTATCTTTTATGATGGAAATATATTTTTATCATAAATAAGATTATTTACGATGAAAATTTTTTATCATCAATAATTTAATAAAAAAATTTAATATTTTTTAAAAAATAAAATAAAATATTTTTTTATAACTAAAAATTTTTATCATCAATATTTTCATCATAAAAAATACTATTGGCAATGAAAAATTTACATAGTAAATAATTTTAAAAATAAATTTTAAATTTTAAAAAATTATTTATGATGGATAATTTTCATCATAAATAATCTTATTAGTGATATATTTTTTATCATAAATAATTTCATAAATAATACTTTAAAAAAAATAATTCATAAATATATATTTTTAAATATATATTTTTATATTTATATTTATAATCTATAAAATAAAAATAAAAAATTCATACAAGAGATCAAATATAAATTTAATCATTTCATTATATTATAAATAAATTTAATAATTATAAAAAATTTAAAATAAAAATAAAAAAATATAACAATAAGTCGCTGACTGTCAAGCATCGGCATTTGAAGAAAGAGAGTGAGTAGAGGAGCTCAAATTGACCTACTACTATCTCATCTACTCTATTTGTGCCATCTACTCCATCATTTACCTCATCAGTTGTCGATTCTCATTAGCATGCTGTCGATCCTCATCAATCTGCTGTCGATCCTCAGCAGTCTGTCTCTATATCTCCACTAGTCGAGCATCGCAGACAGCATGAACATCAGTCTAGGATGAGTGTGGAGATGGGGGAGCTCTAATTCTATACTTTAGCCTCCTAACATAACAGGATCTCATACCAAGCACCTGATCATAGTCTGATCATCTGTGAGTGCGGTCGAGCCCTCAGAGATAGGCTGGGATCTAATCTTTATTATACGATCTTAAAAATTAAAATTATAGATGTTCTAAATTTGTACTGAAAATTAAAATATTAATGAAAAAATAGTTGAAAAAACTTATGTAAAGCTCCAGCTCCTCGCCATCCACTCCCCTGACCATCACTGATGGGTCCGTTGATAGATCTTGACCCTATCAAGAAGCTCACCACTCTCTACATCTCTCTATAATTTAAAAATAATTAATAATTTTTTTTTAATAGTTAAAGAAGCACAAGCCTCAGGTGGAGTTGACGTTGGGGCAAAAGTTGGCTTGCCTTGCTCCTCACGCATAGGTTTCCTTGGTATAAACTGGCCAAGCCCTCCCTGGAAACAACTTGGTCGGACACAAGAAACATCATACCAACTTGAAAAATATGGTCAGCCCCTCCTTCTTGTCATTCAGATTCAGATCTATGTATCTGCAAATTTTTGATCGATCCATTTGTTGGAAGTTAATTTGTAATTAATGTTAGTGAAAGTTCAAGAGTCTAGTCATTAATATATTATGAAAATCAAAAAGTCATATAACTCTTAAATCAAAGAGTCAACTTAGGAAAACTAAAGATCATTTAGAAAATCAAGAGTTACTTTGTATTCATGAGGATAGCTTAAGAGTCACCTTCATGTATCTATATATAAGACCTTATGTAATGAGTCAAGTTGTGTGAAGTAATCTATGATTCTATAATACAAAAGTACTATCTAATCCTCTTTCCACTCCAAGTATTTTCTATGAGCATCATATTCTATCAAAATAGTAGTATTTGAGTTTGTGATTGTGCCCATCACCCTTCTTACAAAGTGGTATCAAAGCAAGATCGATCTTAAAGCAACTATCAAAGCATAAGGTTAATTCTACAGCAACTCATAGAGCTTGAGAGCCATAGAGTCATATAACCAGAGAGCTTCAGAGCTTCAAAGCCAGAGAACCTCAGAGCTTAAGAGCCAGAGAGCTTGAGAGTTTTCTAAGAAAGTAAAAAAAAAAAAAAGTGCAATTTTCTAAAAAAATTAAGAGGTTGAAGCAAAGAGACCTCTTTATCAACAATAACAAGTATGTATAATGGAGGGTGAAATATCTATATCTATGGTTGCACCATTCAAATTGATACTCAAGGAGATACTTGAAAATTTGAATTTATCACCAGCAAGGTATACATGTGAAAAATCTGGATCAGATTATTTACCAATCTTTGTAGCAACAGTTGAGTTCGAAGATTCGAGTGAAAGATTAGTGATTGATGATCATAAAAGTGTTACAAAAAAAGAAGCTGAGAATGATGCTGTGCTACAAGCAATCAAATATTTAAAAGATATTTATAATATTATCATTAAAGATATTTATTTTCTAGCGATGGATGAAATCAAGACTATTATGAAAGAATTGTATGAAAATTATGAAGATTTGAAGAAAAGTTATGAAGACGCAATGAAAGAACTGAATGCATTAAAGCTGAAGATGGAAGAATGAGTGATTGATGAAGATACTGGGATACATTGTGATAGAACAAAAAGAAGAACTTATCCTGTACGTGATTTTTTTCCTGGCTGCAGTTCAAATTCGTGATTACAGATGTTATAAAAATTACAAATTAGGGGAGAGTATTAGAAGTTAATTTATAATTAATATTAGTGAAAGTTCAAAAATCTAGTCATTAATATATTATGAAAATCAAAGGGTCGTGTAACTCTTAAATCAAAGAGTCAACTTAAGAAAACTAAGGGTCATTTAGAAAATCAAAGATTACTTTATATTCATGAGAATAGCCTAAGAGTCACCTTCATGTATGTATATATAGGATCTTATATAATGAGTCAAGTAGTATGGAGTAATTTATGATTCTATAATACAAAAGTATTATCTAATCTTCCTCCCACTCTAAGTATTTTCTATGAGCATCATATTCTATCAAAATAGTAATATTTCAATTTGTGATTATGCTCATTGTTGCGGCCAATCCGCTCGTCGCCTGATCGTCGGGAACGAGCGCCTGCAAAAAAGAAGTCCACACCGACCGGAGGCGGCTCCGACGGGAACCCTCCGACGGTCAAGTCAGAGAGGTGACTGGGCAACAGTGAAATAAATACAGAGAGCTCAATCGAGAGAGAATGAGAAAGGGAGTAAGCCTGTTGTCTCCAAGGGCCTCTAGCACTGTAGTCTTCCCCGATATATATAGTGGAGCGTGGTATGGCGCCGTCATTAATGGTGCGGACAAGTGAAGAATTGTCAACTCACCGTAAACTGTCAGAGTCGTCGTGAAAGTGTCACATCGCCGTGGGGCTGTCAAATCGCTAGGGTTGACAATGCCCTAGGTGGGATAATGCCCTTAGGCGGCGGTGCCGCGTGCTGCTGTCACGGCTGACAATCTCTGGCAGCTGTACGGCGATCGGAGGAGTCGACCGACCCTAGGTCGGTAGCCAGCTGTGTGGCATCGGGTGGAGATCCAGGCCCCTCCGACGGTCAGTCGGGCATGTTGCTAGAGTCGGCCATCGGACTCTCTGGTGCAGTCGGTCGGGAGAGTAAAAAAGGTCCGCCCGACCGACATACCCTTAGTCGGTAATGGCATCCGACGATCGATCGGTCGGTCGGTCGGTAGGTCGGTCGGTCGGTCGGTCGGTCGGTCGGTATTCCCCAACAGTTGCCCCCCTCCACTCCTGAGTCGGACGGTGTGCTGGCCGATGCCTCTGTTTGGGCAGCAACGCCGGGCGAAAAGGAGTGGATTCACTGTATGCCAAATTCCGACCGTACCGCGAGTTGATACGATATCAGACGTCTCATGAATGCCGAGCGATTTGCTGGCGTCAGGTGCCCAGTCGGTGTCAGACGTCCCGTCCTATCAGCGTCAGGTGTTACGTCGGTGTCAGACGATCGAGTGTCGGACGATTTGGTGTCAGGCGATCGGGTGTCCGGCACCTTTTGGGGAACGCAAACCGCCGCCCCGCGCTGGTCTGGGAGCGCAGGGCGTTGTCAGGTGTCCCATCGGGAACGCGAATCACCGCGGACGATTTAACTCGGAACCGCGGCCCTTTCGCCACGTGTCGGAGGTGGTTGGGCCGGCGTCCTCCGCATTAAATGAAGGCGGTGCGGCCATCCCGGGATGGGCGCGCCGATCCATCGGCCATCCCGGGTTGGTGCTGCACGTTGGCGTACTTCTGACAAGGTTCGCACCTCCGGACCAACTCAGCCGCGTCCTTCCTCATGGTGGGCCAGTAGTAGCCCTGTCGCAGGACTTTGTAGGCTAGAGATTTGTCCCCCAAGTGACTCCCGCAGATTCCTTTTGCATTTCTCGGAGGGCATAGTCTGCGTCGGTCGGTCCCAAGCACCTAAGCAAGGGAAGGGAGAACGATCTTTTGTAGAGTCGGCCATCCATGATCACATATTGGGAGGCCGACCATCGGAGCCGCCTGGCCTCCGTGGGATCTTCAGGACTGATTCCGTCAATCAGGAACCGAACAATTGGATCCATCCAGCTTGGTTCAGCTGTTAGTTGTAGTATCTCTTCGACCTGGTCGATACTCGGTTACTCGAGGTTCTCCACAAACGTCCGACCCAAAGAGTCGAAAGCCGAAGTCGTCAGTCTGGAGAGTGCATCGGCCTGGGCATTCTCCGACCTAGGGATGTGAGAAATTTTAAAATACCTGAGGCGCGTTACGAGATCCTTCACTTTCTGGAGATATTTGGTCATGGCCGGATCTCGCACCTCGAATTCACCTTTGACCTGCCCTACGATCCGTTGAAAATCGGAGAATACCCGGAGGCTGTCGATCCCGAGTTTCTTTTCCATCCTCAAGCCGGCGAGGAGCACTTCATACTCGGCTTGGTTATTGGAGGCTTTGAAGTCGAATCGGAGGGCGTACTCGGTGACTACCCCATCCGAGTTGGTGAGCAGGAACCCAGCCTCGCTCCCTTGAGCGTTTGAAGCTCCGTCGATGTGTAGTACCCAGGTGGAGAACGGATCTGGCTCGGAGATCGCGTCTCATCCCGGGTCCACACCTTCCGACCCTTGGTCGGTTGTCGAGCATTCGGCGATGAAGTCGGCCAGGACCTGGGCCTTCAAGGAAGGTCGCGGTCGGTACTGTATGTCAAACTCGCTGAGCTTCATTGCCCACTTCGCCAGCCGTCCCGACGTATCCGGTCGGCGCAATATCGCCTTCAGGGGCTGGTTGGTGAGAACCACTATGGCATGAGCCTGGAAGTATGGGCGGAGTCGTTGTGCGGAGACGGTCAAGGTGAAAATCATCTTTTCTGTCTTCGAATATCGAGCTTCAGCACCGCGGAGCACTTTACTGGTGTAGTAGATAGGCTGATGGGTTCGGTTCTCGTTCTCTCAGACGAGCATCGAACTGGCCGCCTCGGAGGAGGTGGCAAAATAGAGATACAAGGTCTCCCCGACCTCCGGCTTCACAAGCAGCGACGGGGAAGCCAAGTACTTCTTCAGATCTTTGAAGGCCCGTTGGCACTCATCCGACCAAGAAAAACCCTTCGCCTGCCGCAAAGTTTTGAAAAATGGGAGGCACCTTTCAACTGATCGAGAAATGAACCGGCTGAGAGCGATGATTTTTCCGTTCAGCTGCTGGACCTCCTTCTTGGTGTTCGGATGACGCATGTCGATGATCGCTTTTATTTTCTCAGGGTTGGCCTCGATTCCTCGCTGAGAAACGAGGAATCTGAGAAACTTCTCTGAGGTCACCTCAAAAGTGCACTTAGTCGGATTCAGCTTCATTCGATGTTGTCGTAGAGTGCGGAAGGTCTCCTCGAGATCCTGAACATGATCCAGAATCTGGGCACTTTTCACCAGCATGTCGTCCACGTATACCTCCATATTGCGCCCGATCTGGTCTTTAAAGACCTTATTGACAAGTCGTTGGTAGGTGGCGCCGGCATTCTTCAGCTCGAAGGGCATCACTCGATAACAGTAGAGGCCCTTGGGGGTCACGAAGGCAGTGTGCTCCTCGTCTTCGGGCGCCATCTGGATCTGGTTGTACCCGACGAAGGCGTCCATGAAGCTGAGCAGTTGAAATCCGGACGTCGCATCCACCAGCTGGTCGATCTTTGGAAGTGGAAAGCTATCTTTTGGACAGGCCCGATTCAGGTCGGTGTAGTCGATGCAAATCCTCCACTTCCCATTGGCTTTCTTGACCACGACGACATTGGCGAGCCAATCGGGATATGTGGCTTCTCTGATGAAGCCCGTCTCGAGCAGCTTGTCCACTTCTTCGTCGATGGCCCTCTGTCTTTCGGGAGCAAAGGACCTTTTCTTCTGCCTCACCGGCCTCATCGTCGGGTCGATGTTGAGTCGGTGGGTTATTGTCTCTGGGGGGATGCCTGACATATCTGCTGCCGACCAAGCAAATATGTCGGCGTTGTCCATTAGCAGCTCTGTCAATCATCGCCGTTCTGGGTCGGGTAGTTGAGACCCGACCCATACCTTTCGTTCGGGGTCTCCCGGAATCGGGATTGACACGAGTTGTTCGGCCGACGAGCCCCATTCTTCCTCCTCCCGTTGGTCTAGTTTGTCGATCGTCAGGGAGCCCCTCAACTCATCATTCTGAGCGGAGATCTGGAAGCATCGGCGAGCGAGTTGTTGGTCTCCGTGCATCTCTCCGACTTTGTTCCTAGTCGAAAATCGAACTAGGAGATGGTACGTCGAGACGATCGCCTTGAGGGCGTTAAATCCGGGTCTTCCAAGTATGGCGTTGTAGGCCGAAGGCACTTGGACGACCGCAAAAGTCAAATGAATCGTGCTTTGTCGTGGTTCGGTGCCGGCCGTCACAGGCAGGATAATTTCACCTTCCGTTGCGATAGCATCCCCGGCAAAGCCTATCAAGGGCGTTGGGACCCTCTTGAGTCGGTCGGTAGACAGTCGCATCCGGGAGAAGGTCGAGTAAAATAAAATATTTGTCGAACTTCCATTATCTACAAAAATTCTTTTTACATCATAGTTTGCTATTGTTGCCGAAACAACAACAGCATCGTCGTGGGGAGTTTGGATACCCCGAACGTCTTCCTCTGTAAAAGTAATCACGTCGTTCGGGCGTAGCTTCTTCATGGGCTCCCCTTCAGCAGACGTCCCCGGGCCAAGTCGTTTGGAAATCATATTGATGACCCCGGCCGTCGGCTGATTGGTGGTCGCTTCCTCAGTCGGCTGGGGTCGTCGGTCGGCCACAGGTCGAGTCGGCGGGTTCCTCCGGAATTTATCGAGATACCCTCGACGGATGAGAGCTTTGATCTCATCCTTAAGCTGGATGCATTGCTCGGTATTGTGGCCGTGGCCCTGGTGGAATCGGCAGTACTTCCGTCGGTCGAGGCCTTTTACCTTCAGAGGTGGAGGCCGTCGCAGGTATTCTTCCCCCTCGATCTCCATCAAAATCTGCGCACGGAGAGTGGAGAGAGGAGTGTAGGAGTCATACCTGGGGCGTGTCGGCCTTGGAGTCTGTCGTCGGGGCGACTTTTGGTTTCGTCGCAGGGGGGAGACCCGACCATCAGTCGGGGGCCTGCTAGATTCGACGGGGTCCCGACCCTTCCTTCGCTTTTCCTTCGGACCCTTGAACTCGATTGAGCGTCGGTCGGAGGCTCCTTCGCCCGCGCGCATATACTTGTACACGCGCTCCAGCAATTCGGCATATATACGGGGGAGGGTCTTGTCCAGGGAGTAGGTGAATCGGGACGTCCTCAGCCCCCGTTTCATGGCTGAGATAGCCATGTCCTCGTTGAGGTCCCGGACCTCAAGCGTGGCCGTATTGAATCGCGCCACGAAGTGTCGGAGCGTCTCATTTTCTCCTTGTTTGAGGGAGAAAAGGCTGTCCGACGTTCGCAGCGGCTTCCGGCTGGTACTGAAGTGAGCCACGAAAGAGTGCTCGAGCTGTCTGAAGGAGTGGATACTTCCCGATCGAAGACTGGAGTACCAGGCCCTGGCAGCCTTGCGGAGTGTGGCGGGGAAGCCGATGCAAAAGAGAGCGTCGGTTGCCCCCTGAATCGTCATGAGAGCTTTATAGCTCTCCAGGTGGTCGATTGGGTCGGTGGAGCCGTCGTATGGCTCCACGTGTGGCATCTTGAACCGATTGGG